>NC_142929.1:118541053-118558553 GCF_046866305.1 Octopus bimaculoides
AGTTGAACAGTAATCATGGTTATAATTCTAAAGGTTTATCTTATGAGAGTAACGGCATATATGTCATCTCTTCCGTGTATTTCTCCTTTTTTGTTCTACTGATCTTAAAAATATCATGTTAACGTCTACTTAATAACTGATTTCCCCTACTAAGCACAACTTTTTCAGAGTTACAAATTTTTATGTTTATTGTTACGCCTATAGTCTAGGATTGTTCAAACAGGAAAATTCTTCTGTATTTTATGAGTAAGCTCTTTATTTCGAGGTAAATATTTATTTTGTTTTTATACTCAGGATTATTCTTTCTTCGATTTCATTGAATAATATATTACTCATAACATTATAATTCATAGATTGTAGTGCGATGATATTTTCGGTTAGATACTTATGATGTGAATTACATCTTCGATTTCAGTTCCACAGCGACTGCACCATTCGACGTATCTAGGAATTTTACCTTCATCTTCATCTCTTTCCTATGTGAGATACTTCGTAGTTATTTCTCATTCCTGCATTACAAAATCAGACCGTTCAATGTGAGACCCAAGACCTGTTGTCAGTCAAAAATATATTGCTTTGATTATGTGAATTGTTATCACCATGAAGCTTTCTGAGAACATCGTCATACATGATTCTCGCTGATTAACCAAATGCTTTTCATCTGATATTCTGTTATGGCAAAGCTGTGTAAATTTCCTGAAGTGTGTATCCTTGGTCATCCTATTTTAATCCCAAACTACTTCAATTATTCATCTACCTCTTAAATCCTTTCAAACCATTCATCGATTTTCGCGAATCCAATTTGCTTTCTTTGTACGATTACCTCGATTTCTGGCTGTATACATTTCAACCACAACTTGTTGCATATATTTGCGTTATTATCGTAATGGAATGTTTTAAGGAAATGGGAGAAAACCTTGTCTAATTTGCAACTGAGCTTCGGTTGTATACTTCATTACGAAATTGAAAGAGGAATTCACTGAATATCTGTTTTCCTTCCATCTCTTATTTACGAGGGGTTCTGAAAAGTTCTTGACTTTAAGTGTAACGCCAAAGGCCTGGCTGGAGGCCCAAACTTCCGAGTTTTGTCCAGAGCTTAGAAAAAACTGAAGAACCGCTGACACACCTCTATTTTCTTTTAGCGAAATCCAGGAACTTTTCATTACCTGCCTCATATCATCTATATTTCATATAGAGTTGGGTCTCTATAAGACTAGTGTCATTCAATATATGTTATTCGATATATTTTGAGCCTTATTATCGGTAGCCCAACCTGCTCTCACCAGACGACCAATCGAGAAGTTCAAAAGATGGAATGAGTATGGATACAACAATTATATTATGAAGAACCCAGATCTCGATTTATTGTAACCTACATGTTCTGAGAATCACGTTTTGTTATCCGGAATTCATATTCCCTGATTACAAGTTACCTACAAGTATTTATTGTCATTTAACAATAAATACTTGTAGCATTCACCATCAGATATAAGATATATAGCGAGGCCATTTCGGGGAGATTATACTAGAATAACTTCTAATATTCTCCGTGCTATTGCTTCACCTTTGTATATCCAAGGCCTTTAATATTTCCAACTTGCTATAAAAGTTTGTAATAAGATCAAATTTGCCAAAAGAAGCAGCTATTAATCTGTCGTAAATATTCACAATATCCATCCTCAGTTGAGTTGATGTTGTTAACATTGACTCAATGCTTTTCAGATAATGTCTTCTGTCTTATGACGGGGCTTTAAAAATGAAGTAATAGTTTCAGGTATGTGTCATGCACAATACAGTTTAATTGTTTATCTATCTTCCGGGTTATTGCACACTTATCGGTGATACTACTAATTACATTCATAGCTATTTTTATGAAGAAGGCCCAGTAACACAGCGGTATGAGTCTGGTCTTATGTGACAGACGATAACGTCTTTGTTTTTTTTTTTAAGCATTGTTGCTTTAGGAGAATCCGCGAAAAACGCTTTTTCGTTATTGCGTGTTCAGAATTTTGGGAAATCTTTTTCAGAATAAACGTATGAATACAATCTCCCTTCCATTCAACATATTTGAAACGTTTAGCGCTCTAGCTGTTAAAGGATATTTTCTTAGCATTTTATACCCCACAGAAGACATTTTATTGTGCTTAAATAATCTCTTGTGACGTTCATAACGCTTTATATTTTCTATTTTGCATATAATTGTGACTAAAAGGGTTGTTTCTGCCTTTCCCTATGTTGTTTGTCTTTGGATCTTCTCCAGTGTTCATGTTGCTATGCCACGACAACTTGTTTCCAAAAACATCCTGCTTAGAGAATTCGAGTTAGAGAAAATATCACAACGATCTTGAATAAAACAGTTTCCTGAACGAAGACCAACCAATTGTTTAACATATTTAGCGTAAATACGTCCGACTATGTGTATGTATTTTTAAGCATGCATGCTCTTTGGGCTACTCTGACTGTTGCTGGGAACACTTAATCCAGTACAACCACCCTTCCCCATCAAGCAAGTGTATGTTACAAATTTAATATGACAAAAAGTCGGCCAAATGCACAGATGAATTCATTACAGGATTATTTATCAATACTAGAATTATCTGATAACCTTCTGACAATGGGATCTTTTTAAATACTCGACATAATGAACGAGTGTGAAGTAGGGTAGCATTTAAAATGATAGACCGTTAGTTCTTACCGGAATCTCAATCAAAGAGACAGATACTCTAATGCGAAGCCTGAAAATCGTTGAATTTCTGATTATTTTTCAATATAATATTGGATTATCGTGAGGAAAATTCTCTGTGAAAAATGAAATAAGCTAAATGTAAAATTCCCTCCCTATAATTAATCTCGGGTGTAGTATCTTCTTAGAATGACAGAAAGAAGCCTGTAAGAAATGCATTTTCTTCTAATATACATATTTCTCCTCGTAACGTTTGCAATTGATTGTTTACTTAATATCGGTGGACATACTCAATCAAGAGAAACCTTCCAGCCAACAACTCAGTGCATCTGGGTAAACAATTTATCGTTATGACACAGTAATGTTTGTAAAGCGGTATTGATACTGCAGACTGTCTATGTAATAACGTCCTACACTTTATTCGAATACCAGAGAGCGAAATAAAATTCATAATTTCTATCGACTATTTTTATTTCATATATTTGATACATATTTATTCGTTATTTAAGATAAATTAAAATTATATAATATTATGGGAAGCATCTTATGAAATATAGTCTGAGGCATCTTAAATATATTTATGTGTAATTTGTTCACAACAAAAATATGTTATAGATAAGTAGTAGTTAGAATACATTATAAACCACCTTATGTTTAGAGAGGACAGTAGATGATTGATAAACATTTTATGTTTGATAGTTGTATAAATTTAAACTGTGGTAAGGTAATTGTAATGAAGTAACCGATGTAAAGATAGTTGAGTGACAGATTAATTCATTTGTTATATAATGATAAATGTTGGTTACCTTTACAACAGATGTGTTTATGAAATATTGTGTTTGATGTGTGCGGATTCAAAATATACTATGAAACACCGATCACACGATATTTAAATCTCTACAGATGATAAATAGTTACATCAAATAAAATATAGTTAAATAGCTTGTGTTGCTTAGCATTTTCAAGCAAGTTTTTCAATAATACATTTAGAAAACAATAATCAATATTAAATGTGAAAAGGCGAATAGAATGACTATATAAAAGCTTGGAAATGAAATAAAAAGTGTGCAAAATGAAAAAAAAAAACGCATATTTGAACTAGTAAAATTTGGAAGAGAATATGATGGAAGAATAAAAAATAAGGATTTAAATAAATGAAGGAATTAAAAAGAATATTAACATAAAAACAGAATTTGACACATAAATCATCAGTTTTATAAACAGCTAATATTGCTGATGGAGAGATTTCCGAATTCTCTTAAAGCTCTATATAAATAATTTATAAACTTATTTTCTTTGTTAATCTGATTCTCTTCAATCATATTTCCTTTTAACATGCACTGGCATAAATAATTAAATTATATGCACTTTTCAAATATTGCTTTAAAAGAATGTCAGTGAAATAATTTATCATTATTCCTATTGTGCCAGGTCATAAATGATGTCATAATAATCAGTATAGGACATAATATTTGTACAAATTTGTTAGTGCCACACATGCCGAAGAAGAGAGTCTATATATGACAATTCATTTGCAAATTGTACAAAAAAGACATCTCCGAGGTTTCAATAGTAGTCGCAGGTTTGGTATTTTTTCTGAATAAATCACACAGACAACAGAGCAAAACATTGTTATAAGTACTAAGAAGTACTTTGTAGATTTGTTATTTTATCGTATGTTAGTGCCGAAGAAGTATATTTAGGAGCTCCTTCGCCTCTCATCAAGAGGCTATATTGAAACTAATATATCAATGCACGACTACACGGATGTAACGTCACCAAACTAATAAGTGGGCTTTTTTCGGTAAACTGACATCTCTGGTAGGACCACACTATATGGTATCTTGAGAAAGGGTGTTTTGCTTTAATATCAGGTCGCATTATGCTTTTTCGATGAAATTTGTTAGATAAAAAAACAGTCGGCGAGTTGTACCTGTAATTCATATAACCAAATTTCTCAGACTGAGTAATTCTGAGAGTGGCAGAAGAATATATTAAATGTAAAGGTGTCTTCGGTATATTTGCACACTGAAATTCAATCAGCAGGTAGTTCAGTTCTATTTGTTAGTTAGTAATTGGACAGATTAAGCCCATATACCATCGCAGAGAATTGTAGGAGTGTGGTGAGGAGGAGAGAAGTAAGTACTTTCAAATTCGATACTTGCCTCCAACACATGAGTGGAGTGAATTCTTTTAGATGTGCTTAAGATGCCAGGAGGCCTCATTACACATGGCGACGGATTCAATCTACAAACTCAATATGCCACGGCGGGATTTGAACTCACATTGCGAAAAAAAAACCCAAAGAAAACATGAAGAAATACCACGAGCTAACTTCGATATTTTTCCAGTTTCCCCAACCAACCGTTTTAGACTGACAGCACTGTAAGATAAAAGGTAAAATCGATCTCGGTGACATTTTAAACTCAGAGCACTGATTGCCGGTACAAATAATATGTGGCATTTGATCTGATGCTCTAATGACTTTGCCAATTCGCTATAACTGAATACTCACCAGCCATACCGACGGATATTCATTTCCTGATTATTAGAAAAAAATCATCAACTTAAAACTAAAGTGAGTTGCCAGTCTCAGACAAAAGCTATGCATCCAGTATTTTTAATATTATTTTCAATGTACAATCAGTATTGAGTTTTTGCTTTTAAGTCAGTAATATTTAGTTTACATATGTACATAAATCTATGAATCAAACAATCCGACATACATTTCTCTCTCTCTTTCTTTCTCTCTCTCTCTCTCTCTCTCTCTCTCTTTCTTTCTTTCTCTCTCTCTCTCTCTCTCTCTCTTTCTTTCTTTCTCTCTCTCTCTCTCTCTATCTATCTATCTGCCTGTTTTTTCTGTCTGACTATCTGTCTGTCTCCTTGTATGTTTGTCTGTATGTGTGTCTGTCTATCTGTTTGTACGTGTGTCTATCTATCTATCTATCTATCTATCTATCTATCTATCTATCTATCTATCTATCTATCTATCTTCTGTCCGTCAGTCTAGATGTCTGTCTGGATGTCTGTCTGCCTGTCTGTCTGTAGGTGTGTGTCTATTTGACTGTCTGTCTATCTGCCTATCTAGCTGTCTGTCTTCTGTCTGTCTATAGGTAGGTAAGAATATACGTGTATACATGTGTATGTGTTTGCATTTGTGTGTGCGTCTGTGTGTGTGTATGTGTGTATGTATGTGTTATGCTTGTGTGTGGGTATGTGTAGATATACTACGTATTTAGATATCTATGTATACGTCTTGGAAAGGTAGAATATATTCCCTGATATACTACAGAAAAAATTGGGTCTAAAAACTAAATATTTTCAGTAACATTTCGAATTATAAGTGTATCTTAAATATATTCAGATGGGTGGTACTTCTAGGTTAATTTTAACGTGAAAATGTTTTGAGTGACTGTGGTGGAGGTGGTGTGGTCTGAACAGAATATCATGAAGAAAATAATATAAATGTTTATGCACAAAGTATGGTAAGCACGAATAGAAAAGAAACGGAAGGGGCGTGGAAATATGATGAGGTACAATGATGGATGTTTATTGAGAAAAAAAAAATATTAATATGATTTAGTATGGCGTTTGTGCCAGTGTTATTCAGGATTGAATTTGTCAACGCTACTCAGAGCAGTTGCTGTGGCACTGTTCCTGTATCATTTGATATTGTCCTTATATAATATTCGTGTTTGTGTTAGCGTGAAGTGGTTTAGATAATTTAAAAGAGTATATAATTTCCCCACCTCCTCTAGGTTTATATATTGTTCGGATACCACAAATAAATCACACATTTAGAATCACAATAACTTCCTTAATGTTGCGAGTAATCTTAAATTTCAGTTAAATTAATGAAATTCTTCAAAAGACTGGAGTTGTCTTCCTTTGCATTGACAAGGTTTGATTAGCAATACATGTCAGCTTTTATTTTCATTTTCTGTCTAGAAAGTTGACCAGAATTAGTTATTTTAGTTATTTTCTTTTGTTCACTACCAGTGAACTAAGGTAACATCCCTTATTTTTCGAGCAGCATCAGGTATATTCAAGCGGTTCCAATCAGTACTGTTTTCTGCAAGTGCCCCACTCTTATTGCAGCTCCTATTTGTTCCATGTACTTATCAAGATGTTTACTCACTGTTCCCAGGGATCCAACAATTATTGGTACTACTACCACCTTTTTCAGCGACCACAACTGCTTAACCTCCCAAGTTATCCTGTCATATCTATCGATTTTTCTTTCTTCTTTATCGCATACCTTGCTGTCGGCTGGGCATGCTATATCTATCGTTTGCTTTCCATCTCAGTTAAGACTATTTCTGGTTTCCTATTCTCTATCTCATGGTCGCACTGAATCATAAAATCCCATAGGATCTTTGCATTATCATTTTCGATGATGTCTTCGGGTTTATGTTCGTACCACTTTTTGCTCTCTCAAGTCCATATTTGCTGCAAAGTGTCGAAAAGTTTATGAGCTAATATTATTATTATTATTATTATTATTATTATTAGGTACAAACATAAGGCAGCGAGATGGCAGAATCGTAGCAAGCTGGCTAAAATGCTTAGTGGCATTTCATCCGCCTTTAAAATCTGAATTCAAATTCCACAGAAATTGATTCTTCTTTTCATCCTTCGAAGTCGAAAAATAAGCTGCAGTTGAGCACTGGATCGGTATCATTGACTTACTCTGTCCTCCGAAAATGCTGGCCTTGTGCCAATATTTGAACCCATTATTCCGTTTGAACAGTGCATTACATATGTTGGTGGATACTACTTTATTTTATGCTGAATGGGGAGTCTCAGTTAATACCACAGGATCTTGAAACGATTTTCTTTCCACAGTTCGTCTCTGAGAAACGCATAGCACCTCTAATACTCATATTTTCGATCCGTTCGCTCGAAAAGAGACGAATATATCGATAAACCTGCGCAAAAACTGTTTAGCGATTCATTGTTTTTCCTTTGTCGCGGGAAAGTCTCACAGTGACACATGCCAGGGTAAAGCAAAAGGGTTAAAATGATTTGTGTGTGATATACAGAAATTGAGACATAGTAGAAGAGTGTATTTAGAGATAGATTGTGGTGAAAGGTATGATATTTTTGTGAGTAAGGTTACAGTGTGTTCGGCCATCAAAAACGTGACGTTTTTGGATCTATGCAAGAATTAAAATGTACGTAACAATAATTTCAATGCAAATGGTAGTTTTATATATACCGAGAAAATATGTTACCACATTTGTAAGGGGCATATTTTATATCATATGATTTCTCATGAAATGATTTATAATCGATGTCGTGTCTGTATTTTAGTTTGTTAAACGCTACTACGACATCGTACTAATCTATGAAAGACACACGCATACACATTGATACACATACACTAACACGGAAACACACACTCACACACGAATAAAAACAGTCATTTCTCTCTTTCTCTCTCTATCTCTCTCTCACACAAACACTCACATACGCATAAAAACAGTTACCTCTCTCTCTCACACACACATATACATACACACACACACTGACACATACACATACCGACCCCACACACAGACTGATCACAATTTCATAGTTTATTTTGTGCTGAAATTTAAACGTCTGACAAGTATTCCTTTTCATCCGTCTTTCATAATTTACCGTAAACAACTAAAACTCTATCGTAAAAGGATTATTGTATTGAAGCTGCAACGATAAATCATAAACATTTCGTTGCACAACCATTAGATAGATGCTGAGTTTTAACTCTACGCTCTGTTTGACTTATCACTAATATGTATAAGCAAACTGAAATAAAAGTCAAACATCGCTAGGTTTCTACTGAATTGTTTGTGAAAATAAAAGAAAATATTAATACAGCTTGTGTCAAACATTACCGATAATCATTGATATTGGTATGTAGCTTGATTAATAATTATGTATAAATGACTTCTTCTCGTAATTATCGACACATATAAATGAAGGTATTTCTATCGTCGAAGACATTATGATCTGTTGATACCTGTTTGGTGATAGGATTAATGGAAATGGTGTGGTTTTATTCTTTAGTGGGTAACACGTATTACTTTTGACATCATCAACTATTTTCGAATTCAAAGAATTCTTTTGCAGTACAAGCTGCTAATTTCGTTGGTATGAATGAAACAAATTACCAGAATATATATATATATATATATATATATATATATATATATATATATATATATATATATATATATATATATATATATATATATATATATATATGTCACTTATGCTACAAATTCAAAATCAAGTATATTTCAGCTACTGTGGGAAATATAAATAAGGACCATTTCGGTCAATTGGATTATCATTATCCTGTTCTAGATCTGTGACGCATTCATAATCATTATCATGCTTAACTACTTGCATTAATTTGGATTGATATGTACTTTATTATTTTTGTTTATGTTGGACGTGGATGTGGCAATACCAAAAGTCAGTTTGCATTACCTCCAAAACGTGGAACCGATTAGATTCTGGACCGTATAAATATACAGAGAAAATCAAAGCCAAAAGCAAGTTAGGAGCATAAATGACAGTATAGAAGAAAAAGACGGAAATGACAGTATAGATGAGAAAGATGGAATTACTGATGCAGGAGTTAGGTTGGAATACATGTGAGATGAAAGGGATTTTTTCAAAAGATGTAAACATAATATAGTAGTTGTGGGCTGATAAGTGAATAATTCCCAATTAACTTAATGCTTATTTTTAATGTTTCCATAATGGCAACTGATGTCTGTCTTTTCGAATTAGAATGTGTTTCGATGGTACGTATAAATATGACGTTTGTAGTTTAACATCTTTACTTCCTCAGATAAATGAGACATGCCCTAATACCTTATGTAGTACTGAATATACTGTGTTCACCGAATAGGACTCAAGTAAATAAAAAGAACAAATATTCCACAATGTGATAATTTCCATTTGTAAATATTCATATATAATAATAAGACATTTACCAGACAGAAGAAAAGTGCATAATCTGAATAATATATCGACAAAGAAAATCGCTTTACAGTTGTTTCTCAATAAACACACATCACTGCATCTCATCATATTTTCATGTCCCTTCCGTTTCTTCCTGCTTGTGTTTGTCATGCCTTGTACATATCCGTTCATATTATTTTCATGATATTCTGTTTAGCATTCCCCCCCACCCACAAACCCGCCAAAAGGTTTCACGATGAAATTAATATAGATGTGCATCAAGACGTACGACCCATCAGAATATATTTAAGAAAAGTGTGTAGAACTTGGTACCATGCACCATGTTTTTAATAATTGGTTTAGACCTTGATAATTAATTAATTGGTTTAGACCTTAAGTATTTGCGAGAAGATGTAGACACCCTCCCGAGCCACATATTCATTATCCTTTATCCAATTGAACATTGAGATTGTGACAGTTGGCGGAAGAAAGGTCTACACGAGTGCTAGGCTCGTACAAATTTTGAACCAAAAACTTGTTATAATGTGAAAAGAAGCGCCTTGGCCAAGGATTCAGCCCCTTCCGGTTCAGCATTCGAACCCCAAATCCTATGATGGTAATCTGAAAATGATAAACGATTAGATCACGTGCCTACCATCCCTCTCTCTCTCCATCGATCCATTGAGCAATCGATAGATCGGTCCATGCATGTATGCATCCTTCATTCAATCATCCTGAATGTGTTAAATATTGAGAATATTATGAGAGATTAAGGCGCTGAGATGGCAGTATCGTTAAAACACTGCGCTAATTAATTAGTGACATTTTGTCCGTCTTACCTAGGCTCGATAAAATAAGTACCAGTAGAACACTGGGGTCGATGCTATTACTGCCTCTGGCCAAAATTTGGAATCAATATTACTTGAGAGATCCTTGCCTCTGCAATAAAGAGTACAAAGCTGGAATCTATGAAATGATATCATTTGTTCGAAACGGAAATAACACAATCAGAAAGCTGTTAAAACAATGTTTCAGACTAAATTCTACAGGATGTGGTCAATTTAGGACAAGTGCAGTGATAAAACTTGATTTTCTAATTTCGAGTGAAGGAATTAGTTCGAAACTTCATAATTTTCTCCTACGCAGATTTCGTTCCACACAATTTCCGCCTACAAAATTTCAGTGTGAAGTTTTTGGTCAACGTAAGACTAATTCATAGAAGACAATTGTGCTAGGTATCAAGATTAAATACATAAATCACGTTCTTGAAATGTGAAATTCTTTAGTAAATATACTAAACGTCAAATAAAGCATGTATTACAGTTCATACGTTGGAATTATTTTGTCTTGGGTTTCATTATTATTTTTGAAAGACTTTTATGCTAGCATCCAAACATATTTATTCTAGAAAGCTTACAGCTCGACCATAGTATTTAAACATTCCTAACTGGTATAACTGATATACGTATCTTTTGTGTCGACATCGATTACATAACAATTTTCTTTTGATTTTTGATTAAACATAAAGGGATCTATGAAAAAGGTTTCAAAGAAGGCAGTCGGATTCAGCTAATCGTGGATTGACTGATTGGAGTCATCATTATTTCTTTACAATGTGTGCTAGACTCTGTCAGTATCACAGTGTCTACTAACTTACTTTATTTACGTTAAAAAGTAATGGAAACTTTGTCTATTACTAAAAACTGCACACTTTCAACTCTTAATGAACATATTACCTTTTACTTCTCTGAAACATAAGTATTATAAAAATATATGGAAACTATGGAGCAGTCGTTAGATCTAGTAACATGATCTAGTATCAATTTTTGAACATATGTTTCTAACCAAAAATCCTATAGTTTTTAACCCAATGAAAGTAATTTTGAGATGTCCGAATTCTCGATGACATTCTTCAATATAATAAATTCTCTTATAAGATTTATATATTTCTATTTTATGTATTTGTATACTATATATTCCGAAAGAAAAATCAAATTCTGCAGAGTCTGCAAGAGTTTGGCAGTAAAAATTCAATAAATTATACAATTTCATGCTATGAAAAGTCGAAATGAAAGTCATAATCATATAAAATAAAAGTATAAATCTAATATTGTGCCACTTCGAAATACTTTTCTTAATAAATGAATAAATGAAATAAGACATAATCAAAAACAAGAAATAGTCTATTAAGTATTATGTAGATTTCCAAAATCATTTTTCCTAAACTTAGAACAAGCGTATTCTTTTATTGAAGTACGAAAAACAGAAGAAATGACGTTCATTCTATTCTCTACAAGAGCACTAGATTATGCTAGAAATCTATTCTCATCAAACGCATTGTGTTAGAAATAGATTGTGCTAGAAATCAAAACCTGTTTCTCCTGCCTGGTTCAGAATGAGAGGAGAGTGTACCTCTTACGGTGATGTATTGCACTGATCACATATGAAACTTGGCTTAAAATCTGACGGAAAGATTATACTGAATCATTCTTTTAAGTACTGTTTATCTGTCAGATATAACAACTTCAAATTGTTACTGCTAATTATAATAGCTGCCAAAAATGAAATGACGATCGTTCTATTAAACAAAATTACATAAAAACATTTCAGAAAAATGTTATTAGAAAATGTGTTGCAAAAACAAAAAGAGAATGTATTTATTAAATACGATTTGATAAAAGGCTTCGTCATAGCGTAACACTCGAGGCAGTATTGATCATCTTTAAGAAAAACGAAAAACAAACAACTTCAATTGTTTTTTTTTTACGCCATTGTAATTGTGAGGCGTGGGTTCAACTCTTATTTCCATTCATTGAAGATGTGCGATAATAAAAGGTTGCCATTACACTCTTACATATTTTGTAACGAACCCTATGATTAACAAAGAGTTGACTTATAAAATCTCCCGGAACATCAATGATAAGTTAATACGCTGTCAGTATTATGATATTAGTCAGTGATTGGAATATCATATAATACTTACAATGCTTTCATAGATGTTCATCTGCATGAGATAAAAAACAAAAGCAAACAGAAAAAAAATAGCAACAAACAAGCATACAAATGGTGTATCAGGGAGAATAATGCAGATATCAGCGTACATAAAATAACAGACTATCATAAAAGGGACAGTCTCACGTTTATGAGACAAATCTGGAAGTTTGAAAATAGAGTTAAAAGCTGAGACTACGTTGTTAGGGCTTATACATAAATGCTAATCCATAAAGCCCAGAGGAGATGGAGAAGTCAGTACTCTAAGAGCGATTTAGTGGTATTGCATCCAATAATGTTATCGACTAGATGTGGGCCATTGAATGATAAATGATTTTGTTACGGTTATTGCGATTCTGAAAAAGAAAGCCAAAACTAGCTTTCCTGTGTGGTACTATAACGTAATCAGGATAGTGGCAGAATTATAATAGAACAATACCGGAAACGTATACGGCAATATGCCAATGGCCAACATATAATTTCTTTTTCTCGTTTCCTATGTTGCGAACGAAAGCCATGACCCATGGTGCACTGTGTTTATGGGCAAAGAATAATTTTACAAGCTCGTTTCCTAGGCTCTAAAGAAGTTAACTGCAGTAGAAAAAACATCGATGTTTTAAACAATATAAGCTCCGGATAAAAGCTTCATCTTGTATTCCTGGTCTCATATTTTTTATCGTTCACATGTGTAAAAAGGAAACCTACTTTAGTTTATGTCTTCACCGCATCATAGGAGTTCGAACACAAGTAAACTCATCTGGAGTTTCATGTCACAAGCCGTTTAAATTGCTCTAAGACGAAATTAGAACATCTGAAGAGGAAAAACTCAATCGATTCATTGACTGAAAAGAGCTTTCTATCCTAGTAATATATATTACTCATGTAGCTATCAATATTTAAAAGTTTCTCGTTTGATTTCTTTAGTAAGTTAGGAAAAGCTAAGCATAATCAATAACGCATCGAACTAACTCCAATGAGTCTTGTTAACGGGAATTTTAGTCCACTGTCTCAGGGTAAGATATGATATATGTAAACCCACGTAGCAGACATACATACAGGGAAAGTTTGAATATCTCTCTGTATTTTTTATGTATGTATACATACCACAACGCGCATGCATAAACAGGTACTCACATACATTTCTGAGGAAACATATGAACATTTGGGAGCGAAGTTAAAGCCGCAATGCATAGATATAACCAAAGGATGAATATAAGAATCAGTTGCCTAGATTGCAGTACATGCATCTCTGTATCGCAACTTGAGGTTACAAGACATCTTTTTGGTAGAAGCCGTAGCAAACCTCCTATATAAGTGTTGTGTCGACGACCCCAGGCGAAGAAGTAGGATCTCCCAAGACATATAATTAGAGGTAGTATGGCCATGTTAGGTGTGTTGAGTAGCAGTCGAGTAGCAGTTGTGTAGCCTTTGCGTAGAGATCATCCGAAGGTGCTAGATAGCAGTAGCTTGATACATAACAATAAGCTTATTTTCAATGGTAATGTATATAAATATCAATTATTGCCTGAAAGTCTTGATATTCTCGTTCAATAAAATCTGAGCGAGTTGTTTGTGTCTAGAATTAATTCTCAGTGCAGAAATATGCTTAAATAATATTTTTGCTCAGCAGTTGATATGTCCTGAACGACGAAAATCAGCTTTGGGTTCCTGGCACTCTTTCAGAGTTGAGCAACCAACAATGCATTACTGAGCTTCGTCTACATTTCATTTAATCCTCACGAGGAATCATTGTGATACACCAACGCTGGCCCTTTGAACTGACTGCGTATAAGGTTCATCTGGCTTGTTGCTGCATTACTTTCGCTACGTGTCCACTTTCATTTACAAGGTGTTAGATGACCCAATATTAAGTTAAACTCTAGCTTAGTGTAACAAGAGAGTAATAAACGAGAGAGCTTCATGGTTGCAATGTAAAATTTTTATTAATTTAACCATGTTTGCGTTGCAGAGGTGAAATGATTCAATAAGGTGACCACTACCTGGTCAGCTAACCTGCTAGAAATAGTAGCAATATCTATCCCGAATCACGCCCTAGTTTTTGTTTTTTTTTGTTATAAAGAAAGGGCATACTGGGACTTTTAGTCCGAGATTAATTACTGCTGAAAGGATACAGCAGAATGTCCTTCATGATAATATGCCTTCTCGATCAGAGCTGACATGGGACTAACCACAAGACGACAATGACAACCATTAACTCTGTATCTAAAGTAACGGATATTTAAAACTACCAAAACAAATGTGCTGAAAGTTTAACGAACAGCACATTCTAATTGGCGTCTCTTAAATCATAGGTTTTAATTTTTCATCAATGTTCATAACGAGTCTCTTAAAGGTTATAACCTTCGATTTATTTCCAAACATTTAGAATCTTAATCTATTTAGCTAAATTAGCTGCTTCTAAGCTCCCTTTATCAACTTATTATTTATCTATAGGCTGCTATGTGTCCTTGTGCGACCTATGAAATTACCTACTAGAATGACTGAACGATAAAAAGGATTTCCGAACAATTTTCCGTTCTCACTACTATATCAACTCACACATGGTGATCTTTAATGACTGGCCAATGCTGTGTTACCTCTGATTCAACATATTGATCAATATAACTCACTCCGAGTCACAAGAAACAGCTAAACGAGTGACCTGCACCATTTACAAAAATCACGATATTTCATCTGTTACTTCATTCAACCCACAGCTATCAGAGGGGGCTAAGTGAGAGACCGATACCATCTACATAACACAAGCAGCATTCAATTGATTCCTGAGCAGTTTAAAATCATCTGTAGAATATCGCATAGTAGTAGTCTCAACTTGAGAGCTGCATAATAATACTGGAAACTGTAAAAGTGCTTTTTTTTGTTTTGTACATTGCGCAAGGTTTACTACCTCTTATAAGCTCTCTTGCACCAGGAATCTATCTAGCAGACTGTTATTAGACATTTTGGTTTATCCCTCTATATTTAAAATAAAAATTCCCTAGCGTTGGACATTGTTTTTCTACCTCTCAAAAAGTCATGACAATAAATATAAATATATGACAATCTGAACTCAATCGACGATAAAATTTAATCTACGGAGATTTTCCTTATGGTAAATCAAATGAAATCTCTTCCATTTACTTCACTCAGCCACTTCCTGTCTATTTCGCCCTACACATATACATACAGACTTACAAATACATGCAAAAAGATAATTCATAGATATACACAATCACATTTACGCACACACACAGACAAACACACAAATACACACAAACACACATACACAGATAGACACATTCACATTAACGTATGTATCTATATATATATATGTGTGTGTATATACGTACATAATCTTTCTCTATTTGACATCTTAAGTAGATATTTTTGTCTAAACATGTAATCAGATCCGAAACGGATGTATCTAACTTGACAGGAATATTAAATTCTGAAACATTTACTTCAGTATATTTTCAGACACTAAACAATGGAAACAAGATTTTGAGAATAACTCCTAGTTTACATCTATCTGGCTTCCGACAAATCATATATATATATATATATATATATATATATATATATATATATATGTATATATTTGTGTGTGTGTATGGAGAAATTTTATATGCAAAAGAAGGAATAGAGAAGTCGGTGCTTTATGTTAGGTAACTGTTATTAACCGCCAATTTTCACATACATGGACACTCCCTACATGCATACACACATGCATACACACAAATATAGGGATAGAAACTGAGAGAGAGAGAGAGAGAGAGAGAGAGAGAGAGAGAGAGAGAGAGAGAGAGAGAGAGAGATGCGTTTATTGAGGACAGCTTTTCCTTTGCCCATGTATTAAAATCATTACTTTAATCGAGATCTTTCCATTTCATTAAATTTGTTTTTCACATTTTTGCATGATTCCCCACCAAATTGTTTAGAGCAGTAAATTTCCCAATCCCATCATCCGAAGAAATTTATATTTCACTCTGTTTCTTTGCCTATTGACTTGGTCATCATGACTGATGTTGATATCGTTATTGAAATTTGAGTCTTGTGTTTTAGAATTTTCCTCTTTGATTTCGATGTTTATTTGTTGTTTTTGCACAATGTATGTAGTCTAATGTAGTTATTTTTTTTATTATAAATAAATTTATTATTATTATGCTGTACTAAAAATGTTTGCTTCCGCTATTATAGAAGTGAAATGTTTAGTATATATTTGCATTAATTTCGTTAAACATATTAATGTTCTCAACCCTAATGCAAAAAAAAAAACCAAAGCCAAAGAAGACAATAACAAAGCAAAAACAAAAAACAAAAAAAACAAAAAAAAGAAACACCACTCACACTCAAATACCTCCTTACCTTCTAAGATACAGAAAATTACACTCGAAAATACTCGATAATATATTTCGAAACAAGAAGTATCGACCTGGAACGCCTTTGATTCTTAATCTGCTATCTGAGGAGTGATCTGTGATTTAAAATAATAATCCTGAAACTATAAGACTAAAACGCTGCTTGTTGTCACAGTTGCCCTAGGAATCTAGGAATGATAGCAAAAGGAGATGAATACAATCTAGCTCAGATACAAGGAAATTCAAAAGATAGTGCTCATAGGAACTGTCCATATCCTACGTAAAATATTATCTATGTAATCCCCAAAATATTTTAATCCGTAAACAGTGTCAAAATACTTTCAAATGTACTTAAGTTCAAACACTTCTTACTGTCATCGTGACATCAGACTATCATCATATAATAAAATTAGTTTTAAAACAAACTTCTAATTTACTTACGTTTTGATAGACATTATCTTGAAAACTTCTCTGTGCAAAATCACCCTAGTCATAGCACCATCTTGAACTT
>NC_142929.1:118563553-118601053 GCF_046866305.1 Octopus bimaculoides
TTTTACCTCTATGGCTGACCTCTCCACCATCTGCCGAATCTATTTATAGACCTGTAGAATATGATCTATTCACCAACCTACTATCTAACTATTTCCTCCAGCAACCACATATGTATGATGTCAAGTACAAGACAAAGGTTGAAAATAAATGGAAATAATAATAAGGATATTAACAACGGTAGTGGTGGTGATGGTGATAATGATAAAAACAAATGATATGCTGCAGCAGCTAATACTAAATACTACTAATACTACAGTAATACTACAACTACTACTATCATGATAGCAGAGGAATCTGAGACCCAAATACCACCCTTACCACTACCGCTGCTGTTGCTGCAATCACTACTGCTAATACATATAAACACAATAATAGCAGTGATATCAGGGATGATAATGATAATAATGAAAAGAAACGGGTGGAGCCTACCCATAGGCTGATTAATGATGGTGCCACAATAAAAATACTGGCAATTGCACAAACTGATAATCTCTACCTCATATGAGTGACAATCAAAAAACAAAATAATGTGAATAACGGTGGTAATGAAACTGAAGCCAATGATGGTGACAGTGCTACACCCGGTAGGCTCAGAGATTCTGGTCCGGCTCCAGCCTGTCGATATCCAGAAAGGGTCCACCACACACGGTGTAGATGGAGCAAGCAAATTAATGCTGTGGTTATGGAGTGTTACTACCTGAGCAACTCAGTAGAGGAAAATGGTGCTCAAATTAGGGGTAACCGACAACGTATGTATGATCATTGGAGAGAAAAGGAATTGTTTCAACTCACAGAACAGAGACTATGTGATCAAGCTAGAACAATAAGAAAATTTGTTGGTTCACAGAAGTAGAGCTCGAAGCTATGAGAAGACGAGTCATGGAGACTACCAGCAGAGATAACGATGAAAATACAGTTCTTACTCATAAGAGTAATCTCATAGTACAGGAAAGGAACTGTGATGGTTTACTTGATGAGAAGCATATAGATGATCTAAAAGAAGACAATAAAACTAATAGTGACATGACAGATGAACATCAGGCGATCTACGACAGAATAAAGGCAAGACTACAAGAGACCGATAGCGACATTATTTGCAACCTTAAAAAGGTTGATCGATGGAAATTGAAGCAAGAAGCGAAACATGTCAATGACATTCTGAAATACATCAGAACAAACTACATTACAGAAACAAATAATTTGATCAAGGCAGCAAGTATTGTTGTAGCAGAAAACGTGGGTGTTGGTGTCAAGAAAAAGAAATAAAATGGGAGTGACAAAAGAAAAGATCCATGGTGGAAAAGAAGAATCCAGTAAGGGTTAGACATGCTCTCAAAGGAAATCTCTGTGTTAGACCGAAAAGAGAAAGGCGTGCTTAAAAGCGAACAAAAATACAGGGTGCTGAAAAGGAAGTATAATATTGAAAGAAAGAGCCTCAATTTCGTATTGGAGTAACCGAAACAGCGGCTCGTTGCAAAGAAAGCAAAGATGGTAAGATACGACCAAATAATGAAGGGTTACCACCAGAATAGACTATTCAGAGTAGATCAGAAGAGATTCTATAAAGAAATAAATGGGGAGTGAACAAATGAAAAGTTGATACCAGATAACATTGAAAGTCAAATGTTTTGGAGTGACATCTGGAGCAAAGACACGGAACACAAGAAGGATGCTGAATGATTGCAAGAACTGAAACAAACGGTAGTCTTTCCAAAACAGCAGAACTAATTATTTCAGGTTAGGAAAGTAAAGGAAATTAGCGAAAACATGAGCAACTGGAAGGCTCAGGGAACAGATGATGTTCGTAATGCGTCTAATATGATCTCACATTCTTGGATTATGTAGTGTATGAACCTCTTTGGTATTGCCTCGATGTTGAACGATTGCTTGGAAAAAGTACGGCGTATTGGAGGACGGACATACTAGTTTAGCAAAGAAGATTGGGGACAGTAGAAATTAGGAGGGGCATCTTCCATGAGGACTGGATTTTTGCACTGTGTTTGATACCACTAACACTGATTGTGAGGAAAGAAAAAGCTGGGTATGTATTCAAAGGCCGCCAACAAAAAGTCAACCATTTGTTATTCATGGGATGACCTCAAACTTTATGGTAAAGATGAAGCCCTAGTCAATTCCCTCGTTCATACGGTGTATACATTCAGTGCTGATATAAGAATGGAGTTCGGACGGAGAAAGTGTGGTGTGTTAATATTGAAGCGAGGCAAAATCAAATGTATGGACGGGCTGACGATACCGTCGTGGGAGGAGATTCTGAAGCAGATAGAAGAAACGGGCTATAAGTACTTGGGGATTTAGGAAATGAATAAATTGATGGAGAAAGAAATGACAGAACAATTTAAGGAGGAATACTTGCGCAGACTGAGACTGATACTTAAGTCGTAATTAAACGGACGGAATAAGATCGAAGCTATCAACACCTGGGTGGTTTCACTCCTTAGATATGGAGCAGAGGTTATCGCATGGACAGTAGACGAAATAAACAGCTTAGACAGAAAGACAAGGACGTTTCTAACTAGATATCGAATAAGAGAGACACATAATTTGAGATCATTGATGCAGCCATACCAAATGACACGAATCCTGTGACTAAGGATGTTGAAAAAACCACCAAGTGCTCCGAACTGAAAGTGGAAATGGCAAGACTGTATGGAATGCGAGAAGGTAATGTAAAAGTGATACCAGTGGTGATTGGAGCGTTAGGCTCAAACCCATTGAAACTTCAAGACTTCTTAAGCAAGTGGAAATCCCATGCAAAATTGATTGGGCACAGCGCTCATTTTAAGGGAAGTATTATCTGTCTGAGGTCCTTGTGACATGACAGATGGCTCAAGACTACGGTGCATTTTTACCTACACTGTGTTACAAAGGAATAATAATAATAATAATAATAATAATAATAATAATAATAATAATAATAATAATAATAATAATAATAATAATAATAATAATAATAATTGAAGACCTCACATTCGGTTGTGTTAGATGATGAGACAGTAGGGAAATTGAAAACATCACTTTCTTTTTTGTTAAATGCTGACACGGTTATAAAAGAACTCAAGCAGGAACAAACTTACAAATAACTCTGAATAAATGAGGGCTCTGGCATTCAGCATTCAAGCATAGCAGAAAAATTAGAAAGGAATTTTACAGGAGCATTCGCGCTCTCTCAAAATCCGAGTTAAATGCGCGTAACAAGGTGTTAGCTATAAATTTCTTAGCAGTTCCAGTTGTTATTTACAATTTCAATGTGTTGAATTGGAATATGAGCGAAATAAGGAAGGTTGACAGGAAAATACATAAGCTGCTGACTTGCAATAAGATGCACTTCCAAAAGACTGATGCAGATCATTTTTAACTTCCAAAAACAAGACCAAAACTGGTGCTTAGAGAGCTCAGTAATTCCGATCACGAACAGCCAACGAAAGAGACGAACCCCACTCCACATGAAATTATATGGTTAGTTCCACCGTGAAAGTAATAATTCAAGAAAACAGGAAGCATCATGAAAATGGCTCAACATGGGTGACCTTAAAAAGAATATAGAAAGGCTAATCGTCGCGGCCCAGGATCAGGCTTTGAATACTAACTCAGTGGAGAAGCATTTATACTACAAAAGTGCAACGAATCTCTGCCGAATGTGTGGGAAGAGGGTCGAAAGCGTGACTCATATTGTTAGTGCTTGTGAAAGTCTTGCGCAGAATGAGTACAAGCGCAGACACGACAAGGTAGCCCAAAACCTCCACTGGCTACTTTGCCGGAAGTAAGGATACTTGTCCAGACTGACAAAATTTTGAAGCACCGAAGGCCGGATGTAGTCACCTTTAGGATTGGCAAACAAGAATGCCTAATAATTGACGTGGCAATGCCAGGAGATCAACTTATCATGAAAGAAAGAGAAAAGATCGATAAATGTGCAGACCTGAGAAGTGAGATCGCTAAAATGTGGCGGCTATGAAAGTTAAAAATAGAGGTTGTTCTATTGTCATCAGAAGTAAAGTTATAATGAAAAGAAAGCATATATAATAATAATAATAACAATAATAATAATAATAATAATAATAAAATATTCAGACAAATACATAACAAAAACACCAGGACTTACAAATATATATAACATACAGAAAATTGCACTACTGGGTACTGCACACATTCTACGCAAAACACTTTCAATACAGTAAACATAAGAGCACCACAGCAAACCACAGCACATACCCAAGGCGCACAGAGCTGCGCTCGGTAGTGAAGTGAAAGCACGTTATAAAAATAAAACTACTGAATAATAATAATAATAATAATAATAATAATAATAATAATAATAATAATAATAATGATAATTGCCTTCATGCAGTACCAGGCAGTGGCTCTCATGGCTTCTGATCTTAATTGATTGGAAGTGTTATCATGTACTTGTTTTGTTTTAGTATAAAAGATTGGCTACAGCAAATATTCTGCTCAATACCGCAGATTTGCTTGTCAGTTGTTTGACCTTAACCAGTTGAGCATGTTCCTTGGTGGCTGACGATATGCGCATCTCTGATCACGAGCAGAAGTAGTGGGGGAGCATGATAGCCTTGTGCTGAGAGGAATTCTTTGGGGTTTGAATAATTCACCTTTGGAAACATGGGTGTTTTGCTCAACATCCTTAAATAAGCCTTATTCAGGGACCTTTTGAGCGGGATGGGTTACTCGACCTGAAGAAAATTCTAACTGGGACCCAGCTGCGACGTCATGCGCTGTTTACCTTGATATGAGATCACCATGTCGCGCACATATGGTTGTGATGCATGTGCCTGGTGTATCCTTATCAGACGTGCAATCATGATGGGTATAATGGAATTCGTATATTTTACCCTAGTGTAACTTTGATGGCATGCACTGCTCTGTCACACATTAATAATAATAATAATAATAATAATAATAATAATAATAATAATAATAATAATAATAATAATAATAATAATAAATCGTATTAACTGGAACGACTCAATCGTGTTAACTGGAACGACTCATGTACTGAGAAGAGCATTATCGCTGTGAAAACCACATCCATTCATGAATTCTTTTTATTTATTTATTACTTTATTTATTTTTTATTTTTAAATACATATTTTGCATGTGAATTTGAGTGTGTAAATTGGGAATGCATACAATGAGTTTCTCTGCCCTAGGTGTACGGAAAACACTCGGCGAGTAATGGAAGAAAATTTGAAGAAAGAAGAAAAAAAAAACATAATAATAATAATAATAATAATCCTTTCTACTTTGTTCACATGGTTTGAAACTTTTGGAGAATCAGCTAAGCGATTACGTCGTCCCCAGTGTTTCACTAGTGCTTATTTTTTCGATGCCGAAAGGATGAAAGGTAAAATGGACCTCGGAGCATTTTCTTCAGGGTGCTAACGATTCTACCATATCGCCGCTCAATAATAATAATAATAATAATAATAATAATAATAATAATAATAATAATAATAATAATAATAATAATGTTGATGTTGATGAAAATAATAATAATAATAATAATAATAATAATAATAATAATAATAATAATAATAATAATAATAATAATAATAATAATAATAATAATAATAATGATGATGATGATGATGTAAAAATAGGCAGTGGCTCTCATGGCTTCTAATCTGAACTGACTGGAAGTGTTATCATGTACATTTTTTTTGTCTCGGTATAAAAGATGGGCTATATTAAATATCCTGCTCAATACCACAGATTTGCTTGTTGTGTGACTTTAACCAGTTGAGCATGTACCTTGTAGGCTGACGATATGTGCATCTCTGAAAACGAGCAGAAGTATTGAGGGTGCATCATAGCCATGTGTTGAGAATAATTCTTTGGGTTTTGAATAATTCACATTTGGAAACAAAGGTATTTCGTCCATCATCCTTAAACAAACTTTATTCAGGGACCTGATGGGATGGGATACTCAACCCGAAGAAAATTCTAACTGGGCCCGAACTGCAACGTCATGTGCTGTTTATCGGGATATAAGATCACCATGTCGTACACATGTGGTTGTGATGCATATGCCCGGTATACCCTTATCAGACGAGTGGTCATGATGTGTATATTGGGCTTCGTATAATTGTAACCCAGTGTCATTTTGATGGCATGCACTGCTCTCCCACTCAATAATAATAATAATAATAATAATAATAATAATTCTATTTTTATAGCATATACGCAAGATCACACGTGCTCGGGAGCAGTGTAGCTTAAATTATTATTCGTAGTATTTCATAGACACTTAGTACTCGGAACATAGTTTAACTTTCTATATTTATTTAATTGTTATTCATGAATATATAGGTTGCTCAAAAGGTCTTTCCGTCGTCAGTATTTTATTGCAAAATAAATATTTGTAAGATGGTATAAGACTACAAATGAATATATTAGACTTTACAAGACTTTAAAAAAACTTTACAAGAAGTGCTGAAAGTGTGTCGTCCTTCATTTTCAATACATAACATTTAATTTCTTTTTTACTGCCGTGTGAGCACTTCCTAGGCTGATTTCCGTTTCCTGTAACAATTTACGTAAGGACTTTGACGGTCTTGCTAACAGTTTATCAGAAATATGGGGGTGTTTCGTCTGATCGAAGCGTAGGCCTTTCTCTTGTTGCTGCGTCTTCCACTGAGATTGTGTTTCTAAAGTTTCTTATCAAATCCCACACATTGTAATGATGTGGAACAACAGTATTTGAAAAAGTTTCACTGAACTTCTGTTTCACAGTATACGCGCATTTGTTTCCAGCTCGAAACACCCATTCAACTAAAAACGTAATTTCTTCAATGGTTAGCATGTCGACATGCTGGAGGGTACACAATGACTGAGCGACAATGGCTGACACCCAGCCGCCCACGCAGTGATAGCCAAATTGCGCATGCCCAGGATGAAAAATTTCACTGCGGCGAGACTTTTTGAATCCTGTATATGAATATGTATGTACGAAATTCCTCGTTATTTTAAATACGCTATTCACAGCATTTCTTCTTCTTCTTCTTCTTCTTCTTCTTCTTCTTCTTCTTCTTCTTCTTCTTCTTCTTCTTCTTCTTCTTCTTCTTCTTCTTCTTCTTCTTCTTCTTCTTCTTCTTCTTCTTCTTCTTCTTCTTCTTCTTCTTCTTCCTTTGTCCTCACGTCCTACAATTCATCCTTCGTTTTTGGTATCATGTTTATCGGAAATCAATACTAATGATCTGATAAAAATCATTATCGAAACATTATCACCTCTATAAATGTGTGTTTAAAATACACTAGCTATGCTGCTACAGCAATAATTAATGATTTTTAAATCCCTCTCCAGTTTCACAATAATATCAAACATATATCATGGCATAATAACTTCAGCTACGCTATTAATGACATGTGATATTCAGCAAGCGTTATATAGCATAGAACTATGTTGTTATTAAATCCTTTATAGAAGATAAACAAAAAATGCATAGGATATGGACACACTCACGCACGCACGCACACACACACGCACGCACACATATGTGTGCATGTATGTATGTATATGCGTGTGTTCATGTATGTGTATGTATATATTCTTTCGTGTGTCAGTGGATGTGTGCGCCTGCATACATATATACAGAAATTTTCCTTTTCATATGTTCATAATTATTTTGTACATATGTATTGTGTACATGTGTGTGTGTGTGTGTGTGTGTGTGTGTGTGTGCGTATGTGCATATGTGTGTATGATTGAAAACGTTGGTGTCACATGTTGGAGGAACTAGAAGTACACTTTACCTTTTAATGAGTGTATATGTTGTATATATATCATAATTAATTAATCAATTAATTAATTAATATAAGATTTCGGAGTTCCGTTGTTTCATTAGTCCAATTTCAGGAAAACTTTTTCATGTGTGAAACGTGCTTTGTGATGTGCAAAATCATACGAATACATGCACGTTAAGGATATTATATATATGGATGCACATATAAGCACAAAAATATTTTTGCACGAATAAACAATACGCGCACACTCACACGGACACATCGGCGTATAATATGTAATAACATTCATACATATATTCATGCATACTTACATACATACATATATGATACAAATATATGTATATGAGGTGAAAGATGAGGAAAGAAAGAGAGAGAAAGAGAGAGATTGAGAGAAAAGAAGAGAGTGATAAAGAGAGTGAGAGAGAGAGAGAGAGAGAGAGAGAGAGAGAGAGAGAGAGAGAGAGAGACATTACATATCAGTATATATCTGTGAACCTGAACTCGAATATATGCACACAAAAAACTGATAACCACGCTGACAAGAACGTATGCACTATAGAGCTGCTTCAAGCCTAGAAACACACATGAAGCGATATATGCTTTTTCATTAAAAGACGCTCACACATTAACAACGCACATAGTAAAGCATTTACTCATGCAACCTGAAGTTCCTCTAACTGCATTTAAATCAAGGCGGATATACAAAGTCCTACATCCATAAACACACACACACACACACACACACACACACACATACACACACACACACACACAAACATATATATATATATTCGCGCAAAACTCATACATTCACCTGCATTAATACGCACATCTATACACTTAGCACGCATACACATATGCTTTTAAACAACCATGTACACACACACACATCTATTGCACTCTCTCACAGATATACACATAAAATTTTGAAAGACATAAGAGACAAAACCAGTCGTCTACACACACACACGTGCGCACGCACTTCCAAACACAGAACCATATACATAACCACACATGCACGCATGCACACAAGTAACTAAACACACGCATACAAACGTGAACACATATAACTGTTGTGCACACACAAATACTTATACATTCAAGTATACAGATATTCCGCTACCATATAATTATTGTTTTATAAACAATGAATACAGACATAAAACGGTTTGTGATAATATTAGTGGTAGGAATTGTTTATTCCCCCTTTGATATCTTTAATGTTTTCAATATCGGCAGCATGTAATCCAATGTCTTTATTTTACAAAATGACCAAATGTATAACCTTTCTCTTCTTAAACAGACGTGATATCTATCCGACTTTAAATTTCACTCGGTATATTCCATCCCCACCTCTCTCTTTCTTTCTCACTCGTCTTTGTCTCTAGGCTTTTTTAGTCTTTTACTTTACGACCTTTGATGCAGAAATTATGAGAATGATTTCGAAAAATAACCATAGACACCTTCTGTATAAAACTTAATATAAAAGAAACATTAGGATAAGATGAGTATTTGTGTCATAAGACAAGACGAAACAAAATTTAATTCCTTAAAACGCATTTCAGATAAAGTGTATTAGTGATTGAGTTCTCCCCTGCGCGGTACAGATAAACACTAGCACGTTGCGGCCAAATTAGGTTTTGTTAGCAAAGAATTTAACTGATATTACCAGATTTTAGAATGATCAGGGAGAAATTACAGAAATTGAAAGTAAGTAGCCTAAATATATGTTTTCATAATTATTCTTTTATTCTCTTACTTGTTTCAGTGATTTGACTGCCGCCATGCTGGAGTACTGTGTCAAAGGGTTTTAGTCGAAGAAATCCATCACATGATTTATTCTTGGGCAAGTGTCTTATACTACAGCCGACCAAAGCCTTGTGAGTGGATTTGGTAGACGGAAACTGAAAGAAGCCCGTCGTATATATGTATATATATGTGTGTTTGTGTGTCTGTGTTTGTCCCCCCAACATCGCTTGACAACCGATGCTGGTGTGTTTACGTACCCGTAACTTATCGGTTCGGCAAAAGAGACCGATAGAATAAGTACTAGGCTTACAAAGAATAAGTCCTGGGGTCGAGTTGCTCGACTAAAGGCGGTGCTCCAGCATGGCCGCAGTCACATGACTGAAACAAGTAAAAGAGTAAAAGAGTAAAAGAGATATGAATATAAACAAATTACAGAAGACTTCCATCAATTTGAGATAAAAACGATCAAAACCAACTAAGTTTGCTCACTCATAAAACCAGTACATGTACACCGCCAGCTAATTGATTAAAATAAAGGCGGGATCTATACCAGTAATATCGGTGCGCCCAGCAAACCGTGACGTTTAAGCTCCTTGAGGATTGGTCAAAGTCGTATTCGAAAAATCCAGTTTGCTGGAGCTTTATAAGAGGTATAATTAGGAAGAAGTCAATCATTTTACTACAGTTGTCAAAAACTCAACTCTCAGTTAAATACATTTTGAAATCTGATAATTACTACGAACGTAAGAAAGCACAAACTGAACTTTATGAACATTACAAAATGTTATAAAAGATTTAGAACCCGAGGAGAGCTACAAATACCTAGAGATGCTTGAAGGGGACGGAATCAGACATTCAGTGATGAAGGAAAGGATAAGAAGAGAATGTTATCGCAGAGTGAGAGCAATACTTAAGACAGAGCTGAATGCAAGAAACAGGATTGAAGCGATCAATGCATTAGCCATACCAGTCGTGACTTACAATTTCAATATCATTAACTGGTCAATTACTGAAATATGTAATCTTGAGAGAAAAAAATACGAAAACTGCATAGAATGCGCGAATCTAAGGCAGATATAGAACGACTTTATCTGCCAAGAAAAGAGAATAGCTGTGGAGATTTACAACTGGCATTAACAATGAGGGATTGCCACAATTGATCTAGACACCTGCATGAAAACCTCTGAGGACTGGATGTTAAAACTTAACTCAAACACACACACACACATATTCGGCAACGAACGGACGTCCCGTCCTTTTTGTGGGACTTTCCTATTCAAGTGAACAAGTATTTAGAAAATAATAGGATAGGTCGAACATAAAAATTATAGATAAGGAGAAGCGAAGTTGTTTACTAATCGACCCATCACGCCCGTTTGACTCCAGGATCGAAAAGAAAGAGAATGAAAATAAAAAATTCAGAACCCGTAAAATTTGAAATAGGAAGAATTTGGAGTATGAGAACTGAAAAGTTGTGGATAACTAAAGTTAGAGTAATGACCCACCACTCACATAAATCCTACCAGAAATGAAACCGAATCTGAGTCATTTAAAAAATAACAAAGGTTCCAAGTTTTGACACAAGGCCAGCCACCTCAGAGGAGTGGGTAAGTAGATTAAGTCGACCCAGCACCGAACTGCAACGTATTTTATTGAGCAAGAAAGGATGAAAAGCAAAGTCGACCGCAGCGGAACTTAAAATATAAAGACGGATGAACCGCTACTCTTTTTGCCCGGCGTTCTAACAATTATGCCGGTTTTCTGCCTTAATAATAATAATAATAATAACAATAATAATAATAATAATAATAATAATAATAATAACAATAACAATAATAATAATAATAATAATAATAATGATGATGATGATGATGATGATGATGATGATGATGATGATGATGATGAGGATGATGATGATGATGATGATGATGATGATAATAATAATATATTATACACAGATATGGTTGTGTGTGTTTTTATTGACTTGTACGTGTTGAGCGAGCCTATATTGGTTATTGTTAATGTAAATTTGTGCGTATGTGTGTTTGTGTGTGTGTGTGTGTATGTGTGTGTGTGTGTGTGTGTGTGTGTGTGTGTGTGTGTGTGTGTGTGTGTGTGTGTGTGTGTGTGTGTGCCTGTACGCCTGTTTGCACGTGGAAATGTGAAACCAAGTATTTTATAGCTTTGTAGCGACCTAATTTTATCATCATAACCTTGCAAGTTGTCACTGCCGCACTTGCTGTTACGCTTGGATATAGTTTAGACGTAATAGGAGTAAAGCCAAAAGGAAAGTTGGTACAATAGTGGTGCCTTGGCGAATGGGGTGTCCAAATAGGCATATAAGAGGACATACGTCATTGTACTTCTGATGACAGAAATAAAGAAAATATAGTAGGTTGTCAGTGGGTCAGGTGCTGATATTCTATAGTGAATTTTTTTACTATGAATGTGCCTAGCTGTATTACCTTGAAGGTGTGTGAAGAATTTTAATTTTTGATTTCAGTTTCTGGCACAAATTCAGCAATTCCAAGGGAGGGGTAAGTGAAGTGCGAAGAAAAATGGACCTTGGTGTCATTTAAACTCAGAGAGTAAAGTCGCAAGAAATGTCTGTGTCGATCTTGTCCGGCGCGGTAGTGCCGCCTTGAGGAAATTTAACATTGGTTTCAAACTTTGGAACAAGGTCAGCTATTTCGGAGGAGGGGGCAAATCTATTACATCGACAACAGTGTTCGACTAGTACCCGGAAAGCATTAAAGGCAAAGTCGACCTCTGGAGAATTTGAACTCAGAACTTGAACATTACGATACAATTTTAGTTGTTATGTATGTGGTGGTAGTGCCGTCAAATACTATCATGTATTTTTCCACTTACAGTTAAGCGCATGTGAAAAATTTCCGACGTTTCTGATATTTCACTCCAACAACTTTTTCTTTATTATATATATATAACCACAAAAGTCATATCCATACAAATATTTAAGGGCAATAACAAGAAAAAAAAATCAGCAATCTCCTGAAAAACGTAGTTATTCATCTGTAATTAATATGTTAGTAATATCTTATTCCTTTAATTTAGAAATATTCCTGGGGTTTGAAACGTCAGGGACATCCTATTCATTACGGAAAACTAACGTATTCAATTGCTTCAACCATTTATGTTTACTATTTGTTGGCACAGTTTCTAATTTCTTTCCTCGTATACTACTGTTTCCCTTTAATGTAATATATGCTTAATACACAAAGAAAATTGTTTATCTAATGTCGAAATTGAATTGAATAATATAGAAAGGAAACTATTTAATATCAAAATTAAATTGTTTAATGTGGAAAGAAAATCGTTTAAAATAGAAGGGAAATTGATTAATATAAAAACTAAATTGCTTAATAGAAAATAAAATAACATAATGTAATGGAATTAATTGTCTGAGAGATCACGACCACTCCAACATATTCGTACACTTGTTGGAGCAAATAAGAAATATTTTACATCGATGCATTTACATATAGAAGCAGCTATTTTAGTAATATCCTGTATGAATATGCAATTGTGGTCAGTAGTCACACCGGAAATGTTGATCTAAAACTGAAATCAAATAGACATAACATTATCCAAACCCGTTCAATAGAATGATTTCAGAATTAAAAGTAACAGAACATTCATTCATTATACAGTGACCTATACATTTATTAATTAGTATTTTGAATATATTTATTCTAGCTATTCGCATGTAATATCAGTGGAGTAACAGAAACGGTACAGTGACGGCTGAAAAACCTTGTGATATTCAACTACACAACGTTAAGTTCTGAGCTAAAACTCCACGAGGAGCAATTCTAGGCTTCACTTTTGTACTCTTGGTAAAATAAGTACAAACTTGATCTAAATATTTTTGTAAGTGTTATTTGCATCTACGTACGGACGAGTCTATATAACTATGTATGTGTGACTATGTTGAATGGGGTATACATGTGCCTCTTTATAAATGTAGATATAACCTTCTTATGGATGTGCGCGTTATTTATACATTGCCTGTCACTCAAATATGGAAATAATTTTCTCTCACCTGCAAATGAAATAACACCATTCTCAATTTCTTGTGGGGCTTCGTTAATTTATTTTAGACCAAAGTCCGTGTGGTTAGAGGTACAGCAATGCAGATATTTTATCTCTGTAAGGGCTGTGTTCCCTAATACAATAGAACACACGAAGAGTTTTCAATATTAATTATATAAACTAGACGTCGAAACTGGCGGAATTGTTACCGCACTGGGAAAAATACTCAGCAGCGTATCTTCCGAATTATTGTTCTGAGATCTAATGCCATTCATCATTTAGAATTCATAAAACAAGTACCAGGTGAACAGTGGGGCTGATGTAATTGGCTTACCCTTCCCCCGAAATTACTGGCCTTGTGCCAAATTTTGAAACCAATATTGTGGCGATCTAACATCCGCGACGGGCAAAATGCATAGCAGTATTCCGTCCATCTTAACTTTCTGTGTTTAAAATCCCGCAAGTCGACTTTGGCTTCCATCCTTTTGAGATCGTTAAAATAAGTACCTGTTGAGCACTAGAGTCGATTCAATATATGTGCCTCTCACTCGAGCTTGCTATCCTTGTCCAAGAATTTTAAACGTATATTATATGTATTTAAAAGCAGTTGTATAACATTTTCTTTGTTGACAAATCATAATTAGTATATGAGCCGACCATTTACACAGACATACACGCAAATACGCACGCACACACACACACAAGCACACACACACATACACATACACACACACATACACACACACATACACACACACACAAACATATATGGAATCTTTTTCAATCAAATTCTCGATTTATTTTAGAGGAATTCGAATAAAATATTTAATTTTCAAAGTTTGCTGCCTTTGATTCTATTTTATGTAACTGTGTTGATGAATCAATGCCATCGTCAACTCAGGTCACTACGATAGTCTTTCCTTCATAGAAAACTAAAACGTCATATCACTACTCTAATTCCAGATAAGACATCAGTCTTATACGATATTACACCAATCTACTGTTTTATATATACATTTTCGGTTGAGCGGTCAGGCGCAATATGAAATAAATTGCTTATCTTCAGAATAAATCGTGCAACCTGGTAGAAGTATCTAACGTGCAGAGATAGATAAAAAGAAAGACACAAAGACAGAGAGTTCTGGTAAGTGAATGAAAAGAAAGGGGAACTCCAGCTTGTATCAGTCCACAGGACACAAGGTAAATTTGATTCATGCCAGATTTACGCCACCAACATTGAATAGATACGAAACGGTTGTCCTTTATTTTGAAACCCCAATACATGTTTGCATAAAAGGCTTCTTCTTAAGATATTATTTGCTAAGAATGAATGACTGGATATTCTCCAATTTGATGAAGTTACATTAGATCATTTTAATTTTAAGAGAAAGTAATTAACCATTTTACAGGGAAAATAAAAAAAAAACACAATAGGCAGTCACATTGAAAAGAAATCAAAAAATATAAGCTTAAACCATTTGTTCTGCTTTGAGTATCTAACACACACCACCCTATGATTTTCTATCGAATTGTTTGCTCTAATTCATTGGAGTTTTATATAAATTCATTCTCTATCTCATTTGATATTCATATCTCGTTTGCAATTCCCGAGCGAGTTCGGACTCTTTTAAAATTAACAAAACATTAAATATGATTTTTTTCTGAAATAAAGTATTTAATAGTATATGACAGTTTAATTAAAGACTTCATGAAACAAACAGTGGATAATTTTGCAGTTTCATCACCACATAGTTGCTGACTCACAGAAATCCGTTAGATATTTACGCTATTTACCATAATACTGTTTCTTTTCATATATTTAATTTAAATCAATAGTCCTGAAAATCGTACACTTTTGCAGACCAATCACGTAATATGCCAAGCCGCAAAGACTTTTAAGGATATGGGACTTGATTCCTTGGATATTCCTTTTCTATTAATGTTATTATACATTTTGTATTAATATATTACGTGGAGTTTATTGCACCGTGAAAAATGTCTAGCAGCATTTCGTCCGTTTAGAATCATCCGAAGTCGGCTTTCCCTTTTATCCTTTCTAGATCGATAAAAGAAGTACCAGTTGAGCACTTTCATCTTCTCAAGATCGACACAATAAATACCAGCTGAGTACTGGGGTCGATGTAATCAACTTACTCCTACCCTTAAATTGCTGTTCTTGCGTCAAAATTTGAAATCAATATATTATGCGGAGTGGCTGAAATATGAATTGTACTTATACGGATTGTACTTATATACCTGAGTTTGTGAAATCGCTTATATTAAATTAAGAACGATTTTACTTGTAAAAATATGTCAATCAAATACTGGCATCGATTAATCAATGCTTATCCTTCTCCGAATATACTTTGTCATGAATTAGTCTTTAAAGAAAGGACAATTCTTTCAAACTGTAAAAAACTTCGAAGTGGGTGAGGTATGGAAGGATACAAAAAAACACCACTCATGGGACAATGGAGTAGGAAGAAGGTCTTGAAGAAATCCAGGAAAGAGCTGGTTTAAACGCATGAAAAAGAGCTGGATACACAAAAGCACTCTATGCTGAAGCAGTCATGTTACCTCTTGTATTGATTCTGGCCGTATGCCAGTATTACAATCGTTATTTTATGCTTTATTAAAACTGTATTTTCAGTGTCATTTCTAACAGATATTTAAATATTTCTATGGAAAGAGAAGAAAATCATATGTTTTTGTCTTCTGAGATTCTCAGTTATTTATATTTTTTATTACATCAGCATTTGATTCACCCTTTTTTCAGCTCCTACGATGAATATTTGGTTGATCGATCAACTGAACTTTCGAAACATTAAGTTAACGCGTTATTGTAATCATAACGGAAATTCGAGGTTTAATCAACGCGAAATAATGTTCAACAAGACCGGACGTTTGAATTGCAAATACAATGTATGTGACAGGCTTCCACATAATTAGCTTATAAATTTTACGAAAATAGCCTGGTGTCAAAAAGAGCCTGGGGCTATAATAAAGACGTTTTGGGGAGATGCCACACAAAGAGATCGAAACTGAGATCTCTTGAATGTGAAGCGAACATAGTTATCAACTCAGCAGGGCATATATCCACTATTAAAACATTTGGAAAATACCAAATTTGGAAAAAGTAAGAAATATACTATGTGGCCATACGACATATGTGGAACCATTCTGAGCCCTCTGAGACGGTAATGTAATTTCACAAACATTTAAATGAATCTCACACAGGTTTAGAAAGGTATTGAATTTATCGCCAGTACATTATAGTATAAATTATAATTTGAATTTAACAAGGGTTGTGGATGTTTTCAGGGTCTGAATGTATCCATGTTTTATATTTCGGTTCTGTGTAACTCTGTATTAGTGATAAGGGGTACATGGTTTTTGTTCCTTCTTAGCTGTAAATACGTTTGGATAATTCATATATTGGATAATTCATGTATTTAATACATGCTCCATAAGAGTATCTTTACTCTACATCCTTCATCTGCATTCCATCACATGATTTACCTAATGGAATACAAATGAAAGTCAACTCTCTTGATATAATCGAAAACATTTCAAAATCATTTGTCTGAAAAATATTATCTTGACGCCATGAAATATTCAGTCAATCATTCCAATACAGGTGGAGGAAATTAACGTGAAATCTCACATCATGAGAAACAACATGTGAACGAGTTAGTTACAGATTGTACACAAAGGCACATTGTGCACACAGAAACGCATAATATGTATATATATATATATATATATATATATATATATATATATATATATATATATATATATATATATATATATATATGTGTGTGTGTGTGTGTGTGCGTGTGTGTGTGTGTGTGTGTGTGTGTGTGTGTGTATATATATATATATATATATATATATATAAATGCTATACACACACACTATACATACACATACGCAGAAATACAGTGACTACATACACTTACAGAAACTCTAATTGCACACATATATTATGCTAAAGATCGAACGTCTAAATAAGACCTTGAAATGCTAGAAATAGCAGAAAAGTCTATCTAACATCGCGGAATACCATCTTAAAAGTGAAAGGCCTACAAAATAATGCAGTATTGAGTATATAGAACAAGACATACAATGATCATTCGTGTAGTGTATTTCTTCACAACTCTAGCTAGGAATAGGTTTTTTTTTTTGCTTCTTTCAGTTGTATATCGAATTCACTTATAATAGATTTTACTTACATTAAAAATTACAAATAGCTTGCGTATACACTAAAGTTTACAATGGCTCTTTTCAAAACATCAATTTGTAATGAGCCGAATGCGAACCAACTTCGAGGACTCTAAACCTGTAAGAAATTGTTGCTAAATGCCTTTCAGTTAGCATCCCACTATTTACAATAGAAAACTATTGAGTAGTGTTGTCCTTAATTAACATATGTTAGCATCATTTTGGAAGAGTTATGACTGAAATACTTTTGATATTATTTCTGGTCAAGAACGACACGCCTCTCATATTATAATTATCAATCACGTCATTGCTTAACTTTCGATGTATTATACAATTCCTAAATTACGGCATATATTGTTGGTATTGAAACGGCACAATGTGATAGGTTGAGTTGATGTCAGTCAACTTATTTGGATTGTCATGGTTGTTATGCTGCTGATGATGGTTCTGATAACATTGATCAATATAATCATCATCTATCTATAATTTATTGTAATAATATCATCGATAATATGAGTATTGGTGATTATGTTGGTCCACGAATAGAATTAGTGGTTCAATGCGAACTATTGTGAAGTATTCTTTTCTCAAATGCAATATTGCTTTTCTTCGTAAAAGGTTGATACTGACTGCGTTACTGCAAGGAAAGAAGACAGTGCCGTAGACATATTGCAAGGTCTCCGAGACTAATGGCTCGAATGACTACAACAGGGTGTAATCCGCAAAGGAACCTAAGGTGCTGACTGGCGGTGTAAAAACCTGGTAACGGTTTAAGACAACTACCCAACTATTGAAATTGTCATTGACACTTATCAAGTCGTCAGCTCCGATTATTTAGACCTATTATCAAAGGCTTCGTATTCGTGTCCGTCAAGTATTTTTTTTATTTACCATCAATCTAGGACCACATTATACAATATTCTATATTTTAAGAGAGCGTATTATGAATTGACTAATAATTATGACAGCCTGTGCAACCACACAGATGGAAATGTTTATGGCTATAGTGATAGTGATGTGGTGACACAAGTGAATAGACTAAGGTACGAAATCGGGATTCAGTTCATGTTTATTCAAAGATATATGGAATAATTATTGCCAGACTTTTATAGATCTATCTACAAAATGTTAAGATAATTTTGCAGAAAGCTTCCATAGATTTGCTGCAACATTTGCAATACATTCTAAACGGGCTCTGATATATTTAGCATAAGTGCTAAACACAATCTGAACTAGAAGGTATTGATGCAATCTACAAACCAACAATTATTTACACTAATACGCTCTGCCTACATAAATGAAGGATGAAATATATATATATATATATATATATATATATATATATATATATATATATATATAAACACACGCACGCACACACATATACACACACACATATATATATATACATACACACATACATACATAAATGTATATATATATATATATATATATATATATATATATATATATATACATACATGTATTTATGTATATATGTGTGTATGTAAAGGGGAGGAAGTATGTATGTATGTGTGTGTGCCTGAAATAAATCGTTTCTTATTGAAGAAGTCGAACTAGATAAATCTATAAATAATAGCATGAAAGATATTGAGCAAAGAGAACACTTGGAATGGAAAAAAAAACTATAGCTGCCTCTGGAAATTGGAACCATAACTTCTGTAAAGATGACAAACCTTCTATTATTGCAGTATATCTACATTTCTAAATTCCGTCAAGCAATTTTAGAAGCTTCTTTCTCACCAGTGAGTATTACATGTTGATTATGTTATAAGAATTTACAGACTTCGAAACATATGAAATAAATCGTTTTTAACGATGGAAGCATCGAAAATACTTGTTAAAGAACTTGTTAAAAGAAATCGAAATGCGCTGCTGCTCATGCATTAGTGTCCTCATGCAGTCGTTTTTGTCTTGTGCGTTTTCCTACGCCGCACAGAAGAGTATTTCTTTCCATAGAGAGACGCGAATACTATTTACTCTTTATTCATGTATTGCTGTGCATATCTACTTGTAATTGTATTAGCTCTGGTAGTTTCAATATTCCATTCCACTTTCAATGAATATCCGATGCCACTTTCATCCATGGAACTTTCAGCATGTTGATTAAAGGGGAGGCGAGTAGCTTGTGCTCAGTGTTATTGGTCCATTTTTTTTCGCAGTGTCAACCAGTCATTTCTTGATGCTTTTCGGACCGTTGGACATGTGTCAGTAGTAAATGATAATAATAAAGAAAAACCCTTCGAAAATCAAAGAAAGAGAAGAAAACTATGGACAACTTCTTCGAACCGTCAGCGTCTCTAGACAGATTATAATTTAACATTTATACTAATAATTAGTTTTGTAAGAAAATACCTAAGTGACAACATGGAAAAGCTAGGGGATAGTCAACTATCTAACACGCACTGCAGAAACATAACCTGTAAGTTCAGCAAATGAAGTTGTTATTTACACTTCAAGGATGGAGCTGTGTAACGTTGTAAGAAACCTGCTACTTCCGTAAAAGATTTCAAATTTTTTTTTAAATAGAAGAGACCTAACCTGAATATATCATATGTACACACACACACACAGACACACACACATGCATACTGTGTTTTAGTGTGTGCACGTGTGCATGCGTGTATAAATGTATGTACTTAGGCATGTATATATACATAAATATATAATATGATTTTTCTTCTATTTTATTCTTCTATTCGTTTGAGTCATTTGGCAGCGGCCATGCTGGAGCACGGCCTTTAGTCGAATAAATCGACCTCAGGACTTAGTCTTTGTAAGCCTAGTACTTATAATATCGGTCTCTTTTGCCGAATCACTAAGCTACCGAGATATAATCACACCAGCATCAGTTGTCAAGCGATGTTGGAGGGATAAACACAGACACACCCACACCCACACACACACACACACACATATATATATATATATATATATATATATATATATATATATATATATATATATACGACGGGCTTCTTTCAGTTTTCGTCTAACAAATTCACTCACAAGGCCTTTGTCGGCCTGAGGCTATTGCAGAAGACCCTGTCTACGGCGCCACGGAGTGGGACTGAACCTGGAACCATCATGTGGTTGATAAACAAACTACTTACCACACACTTACTCCTGCGCCTATATATATATATATATATATATATATATATATATATATGTATATATATATATATATATATATATATATATATATATATATATATATATATATATATATATATATATATATATATATATATATATATATATATATATATATATATATATATATATATATATATATATATATATATCTTCACCATCGATAATACACACGGCCGGTGAGTTGATGTTGATACCACCCATCGAAACATTGGCTGGTTATCAGCCACCCATACACAACCGATCATACGCAAACTTACAGAATCAATACATCGAACATGCAATTTCCTATTTTTGTTTACCTGTTTGCTATCATTATTTAAGTTCTCTATGTTTCATTGATTTATTATTTTTTGTCATATTTAGCTCTGTCGTTAGTTTCCTTTCTGAATCTTTGTCAATAGTAACTGCAGGAGAAATACAAGAGTCCATATCCTGGCCTCTATTGAGATTGTTGATGACCCAAACTGGCTAATAAACACTGCAAGAGGTTTCCATGAATTTTATTCTTCTGGTTATTGAATCATGCGAATGCATTAATCACTCCTGCCAAAGGTTTAATGTGAAACTCCATAACTTCGACAACATGGTTGCTGTGATACGTTGAACTTTATATGTGCCTGCATATATCGATTACGCATGAGCTGTGCATGATTGATACACACACATATTACATATATGCAAGTATATATATATATATATATATATATATATATATATATATATATATATATATATATATATATATATATATATATATATATATATATATATATATATATATATATATATATATATATATATATATATATATATATATATATGTATATATATATATATGCCTCTGTATATGTATATATGAAATATATATATATATATATATATTTGTGTGTGTGTGCGTATGTGTGTCTGTATATATATATATATATATATATATATATATATATATATATATATATATATATATATATGTATATATATATTTGGGTGTGTGTGTGTATGTGTGTCTGTATATATATATATATATATACAAGCACACACACATTCATGCGTATGTGATTGCATATTATCCTTTATATTAATATAAATGTATAAATACATAAAGATGTAATTTCATGCTGACATATGTCGGAACATGTTCACACACTCATAGGCACACACACACATACATACACACACAAACACATAAGTGTGTGCTTGTGTGTGTGTGTGTGTGTGTGTGTGTGTGTGTGAGTGTGTGTATGTGTATTTCTCTGCGTGTGACTGGGCGAAAGATCAGTGGGAAAATGATTTGCTTTATAACTATATTTACATTTCTATTTCATATATTTCTCATCATGTTTACGTGCGTGTGTTACCGTACTAAATACAGATTACACAAATAAAAAGGGGACTTTTAGCTATTTAAGCCGTGCTAGTATATCTGTATATTGTAAATTTCTTCTTTAACATAAACTCTTATACACAGATCGCATCCATAAACACATACCTAATTTATCTTATTTCCGTTGTACGCACTTTTCTTTCGCCAGAATTCTAAAACGTTGAACACAATAATAGCCAGAAACTAAGAAAGCTGAATGTCAATGCAATATAAAAATTGGGTTGTTAAGATTGTATATGGGACGCTAAAGAGTTTGATTAGGAGTTGGATAACATCTGTTTGAGTGTCATATATATTTATATATATGTATACCTATGTATACCTACATACATTTATGTATATATATATACGTGTCTATATATATATATATATATATATATATATATATATATATATATATATATATATATATATATATATATATATATATATATATATATATATATATATATATACATATATATATATATATATATATATACATACATATATATATATATATATATGTGTGTGTGACACCCGTTGAGCGTGTACAGGTAATGTCGATTTGATGGTAGAAGTAAGCTTATGTGTACAAAAAACATTTCATTATTATAAACAGAACATCTGCGTGGTTGATTGAAAAGAAATTGTCGAACCCTCATACGTCGTCTAACGACGGAGAGTCCATCGTATGTACACACACACACACACACACACACACATTATATATATAAATCGCAGTGTCCGTGTGTATAATGACTAACGCATACATTTCCACACTTCGCAACTGATTTTCACCAGATTTGTACGCACATTACTTGTGTCCAAAGACGCTCATGCACTATAACATTCTGCCCATAGCTTCCGCGTAAAAGGATGTAAATGGACATAGGTTTTTGTATATAGGGTCTTCCATGTTTTTTTAATCTATATGGTTGTGTATTAGCATTAGAGAGTAATTTTTAGTGGTTTTCACATATTTTGATTTATTGTATATGTATATGTTGTAATTGTGTATCATTAATTTCTATACATTTTCCTATGAGTATTGGCGTGCTTTGTTTCCACAATATTTATGTATTCTTTCAGTGTTTTGGTTAGAGAATAAGTGAAAGGATTTTGCCTATTTATTTATTTTAGCTGTCTATCTTTCACGGTGATTAAATTGACTAGGAATATTGTACGCGATGAATATCCAATATCAAACAATCTTACTGTCCATATTTAAACTGCATTAAACATTGGCAAGCTTACCTTTACCTATTCCGAGTTACTTGAAAGGTGATTTTCCCTTCCCTCTCTTCTATTGGTTGATACCTTTTCTTGTCTACCAATGCGTTGTTTCACTTTAAGGATGCTTATCTACCCATCTGTTATGATATTTAGACTGTTGTTCAATATGTTTTAGCATTGTCATTCTCGCTTTCTTAAAGATCCACACATGACTCATCCCAATGAATCAACCTTTAAATAAAAGCTTTGCTTCCACTTGCGAAAGCTATACGTATTTTTCAGAAGGCTCCATACCAATTTAACTTTATGCAGCATTCGCTGTTAGTTTATGCGGAGGCTATGTGGGAAGACAAAATAAAGGGGCTTTTGTTAGCTTATAATAAAATCGGTAATCACTTGGTACACTAAAACCCATTTTTCTTTTCCTTATAATACAAGCAAGCCACCGAAAACGAGAACCCGCATTGGCAGATAGTCTTCTGCAGTGACAAGGCAGCAGCACTGGCAGGCTAAGGAAACTGAGGACCAGAGGTCTTGTAGAGTGTTGAAACGAGCTGCCGCTGCTAGAGCTGTAAGGACCGCAGAAAATTCACAAAAGAGTGCTATCCGTCGGGCACACACTTCACTTGAAAGTTGGCTGTCCTGTCATCGTCCTTCGCTATGTCAATGCATCTACATTATGCAACGGAACACGGGTCGTGTTCCAGCAGATGATAGGAACGTCATTGAAGCTGGTGTACTTCCAGCCAGCTCCACGCAAACATCTACGACTTCAGTGTCTTCAACAATCAAAGCCTTCAAAAACTGTATCCACCACAATACTTGGTGCTTCCTCCAAGACCGTCGACTACATGGCTAAATCCTTCACTAATACATCAGCATGATTTTCATGTTAACTCTGTAGCTACTGCTTCGACACACCGACGCGGGACGGTGCAGGATGGCGTGAGATGGTCCAAAAAAGTTTACATCCTAATGGATGGTGTGGACTGGGCACCATTGGTCTGAATAGCTAAAAATTCGAATACAAGGCAATCATCTCCAACTTTCATTGTCCGTTACCGGCAGACATGATCGTTTTCAATCCTTCAAGATAGCTCACTACCGACTGTCGTTATACGCAGAGGGGCAACTCTCTGCTTGGAATAAGACTCATGCTAGTTATTTTGAGTACGTATATACGTGTATTTTGCTCACTTTTACTGTCATTACAACTTCAGAATTATCTGTCTGCCCTACAACACGACATCCTTACACGAGGAACTGCAAAAGTTTCAAAGCAGTATTCGTGAACAGAAGTCAAACTCTGCGTATCTTCATTTTTCTTTACCTGAAGTTTTAACGTCTTCCTTCAATTCCCTTACACCATTTATGTGGCTGTCTCTGACAAGAAATTTCGCTTTCATGTAAAGCAACTACATTTGGTAGTCATTACCCGTAATCTACTCCCAAAACACTTCAGTAGCTCTACTTTCCATCACTTGCTAACTTTAATGATCATAGAGCATATGATCATTAAAATGCAATGACCTCCACGATAACCAGCCTTCAATTTGGTTTTCCGTTCCTAGGTTAAACGGATACATAGATTGCCGGGCTACTCATAAACCTACTCAGTAGTTCAATTATTTGGTGAAAAAAATACCACCAAAGCAACATAAACCGTCCAAAGGACGGGTGCGTTATATATATATATATACATATATGTGCGTGTGTGTGATGTGTGTGTGTGTGTGTGCGTGTGTGCGTGTGTGTGCGTGTATAGTCAGCAGATAAGATCCAGAGATTCTCTGTATAGAAGACACTTAGTAGCGCTCAAATGATTCAAACTTAAAATCTGATGTCTTTGCGGGGGATCAGTCCCGCTGAGTAAAGAATGTCTGTGAGTGGGATCATGGTAAGAAAATATGGAGACAATTACGCGGGTAAACATTTTGGCTTAAGGTTCTAACTCTTCTGCATATTCACCTTCAAGTTATGTCTGTAAGTCACAGTCACTTTGAAGTGTTTCTGAGGTGTTTATAAAGGTTTGGCTTCCTGAACAGTAATGTTGTACGTCCTACAGTTTATTATCTTCATCTTCATAAAACATGTAGCTTAAATATAATTCCAGCTTATGTACATATAGAAAATGTTAATCAGTTATAACTTGCAAACACGCTTAAATTATATTTTATATGCACAGAGGTGTAAATATTGATCATATATAAGTCATGAAAACTTTACTTCGTAAAACACCCATCTTCCAGTTTAGCGTCACCATTCACTTTAGTACCTATTTGTTAATAACATCATACAATTCACAATTGGACCCACGATAGACCGTTACCTCTTCATTTGTTGTGGTGCTGTTACTGTAGACGAAACTCTATTATACTACATCCCAAAATGAGCAGTTCCCTTATTTCTATGATATAGCTTCCAAATATCCTTCAGTTTCTGCTACCACTTGCTTTCTCACCGCTACCACGATGACTTCTGCTTCACATCACTAACAATCGCAAGCAACCAGCATCCATACCGTTCCGACGCACTCGACTATCTTACTCACCTTATCCAACCCTGGAACCAATACTAACCCCTTTTCTTAGTCTTTTTTTTTCCGTAGAATACCTGCCATATGTACTTTTCTTAATACTTAGCCGTCAACATGCAGCTCTGTAAGCTCATCAACCGTTAGCCGTCTCCTGTTTCAAAAGGTACATCAAGTCGGTCTTCCTCACAAATCGACAAAAACACAAGAAAGAGTGATATGGATCATTGCACAATGCTTAATTATTAGAAATGCCAGGATGATATCTTGGACAACATCTTTCTTCGCTACAGATATCTCTTGTGATGCTGCAAAAGAAATAATCAGTGTTATGAAGCAAAGCCTACTTCATTGGACGTCCCTCAGAATATAATAGCCATCACCTAAATTTTCATTAGCATAACGTTAATCCACTAAAATTTCAAGGTTATACACTCCAGTCAAGTACACCATTGCAGTTATGGATTTGTTTAAAGCAAGAAATAAATCATTATAACTAGGTAGTTAATATTTCTATATCTAATATATTCAATATCTTTTCACTTTACGGATTCACTAACGAGATTGTTAAGATACCAATATATTTTACAGTAACAATACTCTAGTAAATGTTGCAAAATAACTTTTCAAATATATCGACACCATTTTCATGTTACTTCCGTTCTGTGGCACCAAATCTATCACGAATTTGTAACACGTCACTGTGAAAAAGAATTCAACATTTTTATGATATATCTGGCAAATATTGCACGCCTTCTTGGAAATCAGTTTCATGTTTTACCTTCAGTGTTGTAGCGAAGTGATGTAATAACGTCGATTACAAAAGTTACTTAAACAGTGAATTATTATATTATTGACGTCTTTTCATGTTTTCAATCTTAGAACGTCTGAGAATACAATGGACACTACTTTCGTCACAGCTAACTAGTAAAAGGGCAATATTTTATATTACATTGATTTTCTTGATATAATGGATCTCTTGTTGGATATTAAATAGAAGTAAGATGGTGTGACGTTCATGTGTTTCACAAGTACATTCACATCGCAATTAAAGTGAACGGGAATAATCGGAGAGCTCAAAACGAGTGGTATTCATTTAGTAGGGTTGAGTATAACTTGTGTTATATTGATATTATGAAGTATTAGCAAATACATAATATTAATATCCTTAGAAAAGTAGGTGCAGTAAAGCTAAGCTGATAAGAAATTTGCTTCTTAACTACGAGGTCTCGGTTTCGTTCCCAATGTGCGCCAAATTACCAGACGGTATTTTCTATAGCCTCAGGCAGCAGCTCCACATCTTTAAAGTGATATTTGGTTGATGGAACTCCAATGAAATCTCGCCAAGCAGAGTAGCACATGTCTATCTAAAGATTAGAGCTTCACCACTCATTGTCACATTGTGGTACCTGAATCTTACTTTAAGGACATACATATCTAGATGATATTCAAAGGCTTTCGTGCTAATTCAGGAGCAGCTTAATAAGTTGATCGAATATCCGAATGCTCACTATTAATCGACGGAAATGCAGGGTTATTCTGAAACTTGAAGAAAAGCCTGTTGGTATAAATACTTCCATTTAAAACACAAAAAAGAAATCTAAATATCTTGCTATAAAATACTGAAGAAAAAATACTTCATATAAATAACAATTTTAAAAACAAAATTCCACTTATGCTTTTTACGGTGGGAAATAGGAAAAAGTTAAGTAAAAGAAAAGAAAAAAAAGCAGACATGAAATAATCTGTTTATTGAACTTGCTGTATTTCATCCAATATAAATATCGAATTCTCTCCTGGTACAAGGTCATTAAAAACTCTAGAGTGTTCTAGATTATCCATCTTATATCATTTTGAGGGGACTGACAAACATAATGATAACCTTAAACGTTTTAATATGTGAAAAACAGAAATATTTATCATTCAATCTTTTTCACTACCTGATACCATTACGCAGACATGACAAATATAATGTCAAAGATCGAATTTAAAGTCTCGAATGATATTTATGTTTCACTTTTGTTTTTATTGTAGAGACTTATCTATATATCTGGTAAACTCTGAATAATTTATGAAGGTTATGAAATATTGGACCTACACATGCAAAACATTTCCTGAAATATCACAATTACAAAAGTATGCCATTTAAAACTTATCTCTCATATTACTTAAAGTTACAACATTTTTATATAAACTGTTGTACGTGAATCATATTTATTATATGACATAATATGAAAGCGAAAGATGGTTTATTTCGATAGTCTTGCCAACTAACTAGCAAACAAAACCATTTTTATATCATGTTTCAAACATACACACCGACACATACACACACACACACACACACACACACACACACACGCACACACACACACACGCACATACACACACACACACACACACACGCACACACACATACATATATGAGAGACAAAAAACACTAAACGATTCAATAGTTGCACGCATACATGTCTGTTTAAGATTTTTTGTAAATATTGTGTTCAATCCAACTGAGCAGCAGAATGCAAAATCTTATCCCATCATGGTCTTTTGTCGACTAAGATCTTGAGAATGCAATAGGATAGACTGAAAATGTGTGGAAGCCCGAAAGGAGAACTACAGTTTTTTTCTGTTGGTATGTTGAGTCTATCGCTGGTGTAATATCACCACCTGGTCTTCTAGTGTACACATATTTATGTAAATATTCTGGAAAGTTTTCTGGGTTGATTATTATACCCTCATACTAATATCAAAGGCTTAGAAATTGATCATAAAGTTACCCGCAGCTCTACGATAAAGTCTTAAAAAATAAATAGCATAATTCCCTACCAATATAGTAGAGTTATGAGAGGAAGCAACGAAACAGTGAAGAGCTGCAGAACTGGCATGTATTTCGAACATGTCAGCCGAGACGAAATCCAGCAATGAAGCCATCGCGTGACTTAAGGTGATGGTTCTCGAAAAAAGTCGCTTAATGCGTTGTGAAATAAGGACGTGGGTATTTGTTAGTATATTAACATGTATGCAGGTTTCATTACAAACACAACGGTGTTCATGTTGTATAGTTTTTATTTTAGATTTATGTATTTTCTTAGATTTTTACAGTTGGTTTGGAACAGGAAAGTTCCTAAATCCATATCCGACGTTTCTTGATATTTACAGTCTCCTCTTCAAGAATTGATTGATTTTCTATGCACATTTATTATTTACTGTGCATCAATTGAGTCCGTGTCAACATTACTGTCACAAGGGATTTGGGACGGTAAGCATCATGCAACATTAGTCACGTGTTGATTTTGTTGTTGCGGTCGAATTTAGACCCTTAAATTTAAATACAGGGTGCGTAAGGTATTTGAGGACTTACATTTTTCGGGGTTATTGCTGCATTTTCTGCTAATACTGTATAATCTTTATTTCAGAAATTTAAATGGCAGACCGTCAGTTCACTCAAGAAAAGAAGAAGCATGCTGTTATTGTACTTATAAAGGCTGAGCATAGTGATTTAGTAATATCTCGAGTCCTAAAAGTTGCCAGATCTTTCGTCTACAAAGTCTGTAAAGAGCTAGAGACTGAAAATGGAAACGTATCACTAGTATCTAAGTATAACAGCATTCTATACGCTCAGAAATCATTGGAACACCGGAATGTATCCAGCAAGTTCAACAGACCCTTGATTACAATCGCAGAAAATCCATGAGGCCAATTTCAAAAGATCTCCATGCGTCAGAAGGAACAGTCAGAAATGTTGTCCATGAAGACATCAGATATAATCTTATATGATGAGGAAAGATCAATTTGTCAGAAAAGCCCAAGAATATCACTACATCAGATCTAAAAGGCTCTTAAACAAACTGAAAAATCCAGCAGAATAAAATTTGATTTGATTTTTCTCAATCGAGAAAAACGTCGACCAATATCAAAAAGTTAACAGAAGAAATGACAGATGCTTATGTGCAGACCCTTCTGAAGTTTCAAGTGGTATGCATACACAATTTCCCTCAACTCTCATGGTTTTAGGGGTTGTCAGCGATGAAGGATACGTCATGCCTCCCTACTTCTTTCCACAAGACCTTAGAATTCACTTTAGAGAGAGTGGTCAGTGAATACGGCCATAACACCAAAGGTTCTTTGAATGCTGCCATAGTCCGAGTAATGTCCAAAATGAAGCAGGACCATTGATTCGGGCATATAAATGATTTAGATCTCGTATAGAAGCGGTTGTTGAAGCTGAAGTTGGCTTTATTGAATAACATTAAAGAAAAGGTTTATTTTTATCCTCATAGCATTCTTGATAAATAAAGTTATTTGTTATTATATATCTGTCATCTTTTATAAACATAATTCTGTCCTCAAATATCTTACGCAACCTGTATTTTGCTTTATGCCAGTGGCCATGTGATATTCGACAAAGCATAGAAGATTGATTATGGAAATCATATTCATGTCGCAATGCAATGCCAAATTTCACACGCAAACACACACATCAAAAGGAGTACAAATCCCCCACTCCCATACTATAACATATATCCAACCACAACAAATGGACATCACTACAACTGGCGATTGTAAGATGGAGTTCTGAAAACAAGTAGCATATTAATCACCCAAATCTATCACACTGAGGTCAGAAAATCGCTGGGCTATAAATGTGGAATCTACGTAAAGTTTTGATTTGTGTGTAAAATATTTGGCATTGTAATCATAGTAAACACAACAATAGTGATGCAGGGTAATGTCTGTTGTGAAGTCATAGAAAACTAATCCAGAAATTCGAATTTTGGAGTGTTGTACTTAAGTCACAATTCTAAACTTAATCCATCAAGCCTATGATTAAAAGATGGAAATGTAATGTATAAAGAATTATATTGAAAGTGTAAGACAATCTGGCGGAGATTTGGTTGCGATTTTTAGCACGTCGATTGATAACATAGGCGCTGACAGTTGCCGCGTTTTAAGTATTAGCTAATTCCAGATACTGGAGAATTATTGTACAAACATTTAGCGTGGAACCAGGCTGTGGAGGAGCAATAGGTCAACGTCATGTGATTTGTCATGTAATGGGATTTCAATATTATTCGACCGTAGTCATTTCATTTTGCTAAACTATTAATGGCTGAACATCTAAAATACCTATTTTAATTCCCCTTTAATTCTATTAAAAAACAAATTTTGCTCTGTTTTCTCATTGGGCCATATGAGAGACCAATATTCAACAAGTCGTTTATAAAATGCTAATATCCTTTTCGCAACATCTTGAATTCAATGAATAATGAGCTGTTAAGAATTATTGCATCATTAGCGTTGCTTGAAATTATTGATATATGAATTAACTCTCGTAGTTAATACAGAATGTATTTACTAAGTTAAATCGACGGCAAATATTCCATAAGGTTTCAACATATAAATGAACTTTATCAGAATTTGTATGGTAAAATATCGTTATGGTAATGATCGATTTATAAGCTCATTGTTTCCAAAAAGAATTCTGGAGGTAAAAAGAAAGGCAAAGAAAGAAAGAAAGAAAGAAAGAACGAATGAATGAAAGATAGAAAGAAAAGAAGAAAGACAGAACGACAAAGAAGAGGTAGAAACTATTCAGTGACCACGTGATACAGCTCTGAAAGTACTTCATTAAATACTTTATAGAAAATTCAATGCAATTTGAGGTATAAATCCTTCGATCAATAATCAATCTTATGAAAATTCCGAAATTAGATTTCTATCAGGAACAAAATACATGCCAAGGTAAATGGAAGTTTTCATAAGCGCATTAGCCATTCATGGCAACAGAAATAAATTCAAGCGCGAATTAGAATCGGATCACGAACTTGTCTTGCCGGAAGCTTGACTTAACTCTTGGAAGCTCAATGACTTCATGATTAAGCAGTTGAAGGTCTTCACGAATAGTGATAGGAAACCATTTAAAATCAGGGAAAATTCTGCTTTAGGCTAAAATCTATGCCAGGTTTTATCCAAATTAACATATAATATAAATACCATTTATGAATGCAATGTCCAAATGACAAAGGAAAATGTAGGTGGTTCCTGGAGGAGGGAAGTGAAACTGTTAATGACGTATATCAAGTAGCGTTTAATCTTCACTTACTTTAAATACTTAAACAAATATTAAAGATGGATTCAAACACCTTTCTTCACACGTGACATCGAACAATTAATTATAAATAATATTTCATTATCACCGTGAATTATCCTTAGTAGGATCAGTAATAACAGAAAAAGTACACTACAGTGCAGTGATAAAAGCGAAATAGCAGGTTTCTCTCGAGGAGTGATATAAAAATCGCATGTCAGAGCAATGGAAAGTATAATCGACGGATTACCCGAGAAACATTTGTACCGCAATTTCTGATTTGTCATATGTCCCCGTTTATAGTATGTTACAGAACTTAAATGAATAGATTACATTCTTTCCCTACATATTTGAACAAAGATAGATCATTGTTTATTAAGTGATCACTGCAGAGGAATGGAAATGGTGATAACACACCGATACAGCAAAATTAGAAGTTTAATGGCATGTATATTTTCCCTATTGAAAATAGATGGAATATAAATTTCAGAGTAGTGAAAAGCAAATACTTGGTATTGCATAAAGTGATAAAATGTTATAAGACATTTAATCTGGAAACTTCATCTACTTGGTCTCAACCTGCTTTTCAGATAGGATGTACCAAAATAATTAGAAAATCGTCATAGTTACAACTGCTAGTCTTCACACGCCCTAATAATTGTTGAAGGAAAACTTCATCCTCTAGCTATAGAAGTCAACCTTTCTAGATTGTGGAAATCGACTTTAATAGATAAAAGTATCATTAGATTATTTAACGCGTATATTTAAACAGTAAACAATATGGTCACCTCTAGAAAATGTAACAGCTAACAGGTCCTAAAATCAAAGGCCAGAAAGCCGCAAAGTTATTGAAATGAAAGATAAGTTGCTTCACTCGCAATTTATTGCTGCCACATATTTGTACAGTCACAAGTTCTTCTTCTTCTTCTTCTTCTTCTTCTTCTTCTTCTTCTTATTCTTCTTCTTCTTCTTCTTCTTCTTCTTGTCCTCCTCCTCCTCCTCCTCCTCCTCTCCACTTCCTCCTTCCCTTTCTTCTTCTTCTTCTTCTTCTTCTTCTTCTTCGTGTTCTTCTTCTTCTTGTTCTTCTTCTTCTTCTTGTTCTTCGTCTTCTTGTTGTTGTTGTTGTTGTTGTTGTTCTTGTTGTTGTTGTTGTTGTTGTTGTTGTTGTTGTTGTTGTTGTTGTTGTTGTTCTTCTTCTTCTTCTTCTTCTTCTTCTTCTTCTTCTTCCTCTTCTTCTTCTTCTTCTTCTTCTTCCTGTTTGTATGTATTTGGGTTACATATTACTGCAGTCGCATATGATTACCCTGCATGGACGTCATTATGATTATATATGACTGTATGTATGAATAAACAAATATACTTTTAAAAGACAATTATATATTACTATACTTAGACATTCTTACGGCCATATATTATTGTAGTTATAGAGTATTATGGATATAAATCGTAAAATATTATGGGAATTAAATGTTGTTACGCATTTAAAATTTTTATTCCAGTTATATATCATTGCATTACTTATTTTACATACATACATACATACATACATACATACATATATTATTGTTGTTATACATTACTGAGTTTCTATGATATGTGTTACTTCACTTAAAGGTTACTTGAGCATATGGTATGCAGATAGTCTAAGATATTCGACTGACGTTTGTAAATGTGTCGGTGCATTTACTTGTCGGGGCGGTGCTTATGTTTTTGAATATATATCCTCAAGCTACGTGGATATATACAAGTGCGGTTATATATGTGTATGGTCACATAATTTTCTGTTGATATATTACTGTAGTTATGCAGTACTCTAGGTTATGAATAGGCAGAGAATTTAGAAGCGCATGTAATTGAGATATGTAGGTGTCTATTATCCAGCATAGATTTTTATTCCATTACTGCGATATGATACTAAAGGTATTTGGTTGCTATTTCACGTAGATATAATGGCTGTTTATTTGTTCTTTTGTTCTTTGTTCTTTGTTCTTGAATAAAATATTTTAAGTAATTCTAGATAAATGACGAGCGAAACCTATTCACTAAACTACTTAGATTTTATAGTGACCCTGTAATATTCCCTGCAGAAAGTATGTTACTGGATACGTGGTCTACAGCATAACCGCAATAAAATCAGAGTTTAATCGATTTAAAGAAAACTAATAAATCTTTAACATTCTATTTCAATCCGAAAATGCAAATCCATTAAACGCCATACATGTGGTAGAAGAAAGAAAAAAAAATTAAGATGAAGTCAAATATTGATAATTGTTATTGTTGTTATTTTTTTCTAGCATTTTCTTAATTAATATTTTACAATATGCAGATTTAGTTGAATTCTTAAAATGGTTCTATTCAGCCACCTTAATTTCATGAATAAATATTTATTCGTTTAAAAATAGGAAATTGAATTGTCAATAATCTGTTTGATAAAAACAACTTTTTTGTTATTTAGAAATGAATTACGAGATAAATGTAAATACAGGGAACATTTCCTTAAGGGAAACATCAGCTAATGCATTTGAGGTTGGTTCATACATTTTTGAAACATAAGCATTCTATCTTACGGGGAAACAATGTCCAAATATATTTTTTCCGGTTATATATCAGCATATTTTTGAATAACATATTGGATATTGATTTCTAATTTTGGTGCAAAAGCACAGGATTGAATGTGAATGGAAGGTTGTAGAGGTAGCTGAAGATTTCCAGTATAATATGGAGTATGTTGTATAAAATTATAATTCGCCGCAAACGGTGTTTAATCTCAGAATGTGTGGGAAAATTCGTAAAGGCAATAAAACTGACAATGTACTTTTTCTGCCGTATGACAGAATATTTAATAATATTTAATTATACAATTAATTGTTCCATTCCTCCTCTAAATACGGAAGAATGGAACAATCAATATATCGACTGCAAAACTTGACTCGTACTTTATTTGATCAATCCAGGAAGGGTGAGTAGTAAAGGTGGTTAAGGCTAGGATTGAACCTACATGATACAGGGTAGTAAGAAAGTACCGCGAGTATTTTGCCTTACACATTACTAAATCTGCAAAACGACTGAAATATTGAATACACTTTTGTTTACTCTTTTACTTGTTTCAGTCATTTGACTGCGGCCATGCTGGAGCACCGCCTTGTTTACATAAAAAGTCTACTAATAAAACTACTATTGATCGTAAAATCTATAAGAACTGCATGTAAGTATCACAGTTAAAAGCAGTTTAAGAATGAACTAAGGTTAGGATAGTGTGTCATATTTCGGACTCACAACAGATCAAACACATAACACAAACTTGTGTGGTTACACAACTATTTTGCTTCAAGCAATTCAGCCAATTTTACCAATATCTTGAAATATATGAAATGGTAGTGGAACCTTAAAATGATAGTGGAACAAATTCTTCCATGGTATTCTTGAAAATCCACCTATACCTGGAGATGTTTTGGCCAACACCAACTGCATAATTTGAAAATAATATATAAACTTCATTCACAGTTATCCCGAAATAAATACCGCAGCTAACTAAAAACTTCTAACCCTTAAATTGTTGTTAGATTTGTTCTTAGGCAAGACATGAATGCTGGCTGTGAATAATCCGATTGCATGTAATTTTATACCAATATTTATTTCACTTCAAAATTAACAACTAAAGAAAAAACGGAATGTATGATGCTCATGCACTTATAATGGAGCAAAGTTCTTTCAAATGAGAATCTAAAATATCTCTATGGAATGTATAGTGAGTTATTATTTACACAAGAGGCGTATTAGAATAGTAACTTGATGCGTATCTGGTAAATATGCATAATTGCGTACGGGAATGTAAAATGTTAGCGAAAGCTTATGCTTTCAACTAGGATCGTTTGAGGCTGAAATACGTTTGCATAGCATAGTTAACATAATAGAAAAGAGAAAAAGAAAAAAAATGATACCTTAGCATTTATACGAGTGTTAAGAAAACGTAATTCTGACGAGCTTATGAAAATCTGAATAATTCTACCCCATATTTTAACACCGAAGAGTAAATTATATTCCAGATTTAATAGCGCCGGTAGTTACATTGATATAGCGGTGGGTACGAAGACGAAATTGATGGTAATCGTAATATGACTTAAAAGCTCTAAACTAACAATTCAATTCCATTGCAAGCAATCAGATCACCGGTAGTAAATTTCTGATAATGCCTACTCACTTCGTTAGTGATAAACGCATCATATGAAAATATCAATTAAGGATTTATGACACTAGTACTTGAGATATTCCCATTAAGCAGGTATTCAGCACAAATCATTTAAAGAGATATCTATAGTAAATGATTCTGTTCCGAACCTTATTTCAATGGATCTAGCATTGGATCATACACAACTGGCGTTGGTAATAAGCATTGTTCGCCTAAGTTATATAGGGGAGATGGCAGTTTCAAGTAATGACATCCCGACATCTGGTAGAAGCAATTATTATCTGTAAGTGAATTCTTCGTATTCTGGCAAAAATAAAAGATTGTTGTTGTCTTTGCTGTGGTTGTTGTTGTTGATTTTGTTGTTTCTGTTGATGATGATGATGATGATGATGATGATGATGATGATGATGATGATGATGATGATGATAAGGGTAATGAGGATGATATTAGTAATGAGGATTAGCATGAGGAGGAGGATAACGGTGATAACAATGAGGATAATTATGATGACGACGACGATGACGATGACAACAGCGACGACGACGATGATGATGATGATGATGATGATGATGATGATAATGAATGATGTTCTGTAGACCTAGACAACTGTGATATAACATGTATCATTCAAGGCGTTCCAGACATGGCTTCGTCGCCTTGTTTGTTTCAGTAATCCAATGTATTGTGTCTTAAGATTTTTCCATTTGCTTTGAAAGGAACTTCGTTGATCATAGAAAGCTATCGCTCTCTAAAATAATCCATGCCTGTGGTAAATGTAAGCCTGGGGAATATTAACATATGTTACTGAAATTCAAATTAAGAATCACAATGATAATACTCATATATTATTATAATATATAAAATAGTTTATATCATGAATTATACATACGATATTGTATAATTAAGAAAAAAATATTTTATCCCAGTAAATAACTGATAATATGTTTAGACCAGGATCAATGGCCTTCGGTAGGATTAGACTGAAGATTGATGCATAAATTATATTTCCCTGCTATTAATCATTACTCTACTTTTTACGCTACGCGTGTGGGAATTATGCTTATATCAATGTTAAGAATAGTGGAGAAAATGCAAAAGAACA
>NC_142929.1:118613553-118648553 GCF_046866305.1 Octopus bimaculoides
AAAAACAGGCGAAATGCTGCTAAGCGTAAAGCCGTTTTAAAAATAATAAGCCTTTTGCTGCGATTTCCAGCCACGTGGCAATCCTAATGTAATACAAACGTGTATATACTCTCGCACACAGATACTTATGGAATATATACGTGTATAAATATTTTTCATACACATACACTCCCACACACAAACATATATATATGCATACTTACATATCCAAATGCATATATATATATATATATATATATATATATATATATATATATATATATATATATATTAGTATGCTAGCTTATAATTGTATTATCATTATTAGCTTATAATTATATTAAGGGTGAGGTAAGCCCCACCAACAAACTAGAAATATACGCCAAATGGCTCTCAAACCACATATATTCTCCATTAGCACATGTTGTTAGCGGGCATATGAAAAAATAAATGAGATTTAAAAAAAAATTAATTAATTGTAGATTGATTCCTGGATTAGGGTTGCAAAACCGCTTTTTGTCTTCAATACAATTTTCCAAAGTATATAGATGCAAATATTTATACTTATCCCTATGAACCACGTATCTTCACTATCATATGCATACATTTACATGCAGACACTAGTTAAATCTAATTATTTTTACCTGAACTACGTGCTTTTATTATCAAAATAATATCGCAACGAATACGTTTTGATCAGGAGCAAAAAATAAAATTTTGCACAAAATTAAGTATAAAACCTCTTTAATGAGTTTATGAAGTGGCCAGCGTTGAACAAAAACCTTACAGGTAACAATTTAAACTGACTTATGATTATATAATTTAATTATATCTAGGGTGCCGATAAACCCCACCAACACGCTAAAAATATACGTTAAATTACTTTCAAAATTATATCTATACTCCGTTAGCATAGTTTGTAAGATGAAAAAAAAAAAAAAAGATTCTTTTCCATAAATTGGTTAATTGTAGATCGATTTCTGGCATAGGGTTGTAAAATACTTTGCTTTCTCCAGTACAATATGCCAAAGTATATAGATGCAAATATTTATACATACTCATACGAACAACATATCCGCACGATTATGTGCGTACATTCACTAGTTTAACCTTTTTTTTCATCACAACTGAGTGATTTTATTATTAGATTAATATCGCAGATAATGCAATTCGATCAGGCGCAAAAAATATTTTTATACAAAATAAAGGATAAACCCACTTTAGTGATTTTAGCAATGATAAACCCCCGGGAAACGCTAGAAATAGACGCCAAATGGTTCTAAAAACACATCTATAAACGGAGTACAGATGTGGTTTTTAGAGTCATTTGGCGTCTTTTTCTAGCTTGTTGGTGTAGTTTATCGGCATCCTTAATATAATTATATTACTTAATTATAAATTAGTATAAACTGTTATCTGTATGGTTTTAAATTCACGCTGGCCACTTGATAAAATCATTAAAGTGGTTTTATCCTTAATTTTGTATAAAATATATATTTTTTGCTCTTGATCAATTTGCATTCGCTGCGATATTATCCTGATAATAAAGGGACATGGTTCAGATGAAAATAATTAGATTTAACTAGTGCATACATGTAAATATATGTATGTGATGGTGCGGATATATTATTCGCATGGGTACATTTAAATATTTGCATCTATATACTTTGGCATATTGTACTGAAGAAAGCAATGGGTTTTACAACCCGAAGCCAGAAATCGATCTGCTTTTAACGAATTAAAAAAAAAAATATTATTCATTTTTTTCCATCTGCTCGCTAACAACCTGTGCTAACGGAATAAAGATGTGGTTTTTAGAGCCATTTAGCGTCTATTTGTAACGTGTTGGAGAGGTGTATTCGCACCCTTAATATAATTATATTATATAATTATAGATTAGTATTTACTTGTAATGTTCTTTCTTTTTATTTCACGGTGGCCACTTGATAAAAGAATATTGAAGTGGTTTTATATTTAATTTTCTGTAATATGGGTATCTGTGTATTTGAATATTTGTGTGTAGTTGCCACTGTGTTCTAGTGTTTATATCATCTCCCCCCTCTCTCTCTCTCTCTCTCTCTCTCTCTCTCTCTGTATATATATATATATATATATATATATGTGTATATATATATATATATATATATATATATATATATATATATATATATATATATATATATATATATATATATATATATATATATATATATATATATATTCTTTTATTTGTTTGTCATTTGACTGCGGCATCTTAAAGAAGTTTAGCCGAATAAATTGACCCAGGGACTTATACTTTGTAAGCCTAGTACTAATTATATTGGCCTGTTATGCCGAACTGCTAGGTTACAGGGACATAACACAACTTTGGTTGTCAGACGATGGTGGGGGACAAACACAGACACAAACACGCAAATAAATACATATATACATATATACATATATACAACGAGCTTCTCTCAGTTTCCGTCGAACAAATACACTCATAATACTTTTGTCGGTCCGATGCAATAGTAGAAGACACTTGTCCAAGGTGCCATGCATTGGGACTGCACCCGGAACCATGTGACTGGGAGGTAAGCTTCTTACGACACAGACACGCATGCGATTCTATATACATATATACATATATACATACTCCACACACATATATGTACTTGTATATCCAAGTAAATTCAGCTTATTTGTTCGGTCTCTACTCACTCACATAATTCTTATTCGAATTCCATGGACAAATTACTCTACATACGCTAATCTATGTTATATATTAAAATATATATTTTAATCTAATCCCCCAGCCACTTTATCTTATATATTTCTCATAGACTTCCTTATTGAATGACAGTGTATATCTATGATACTGGGTAAATAAATTACGTCGACATCCCTATAGCTTAACCATTTGCTCGTTATGTAGTAAAATGTGTCAAGGTGTTTACTTTGTGTAATAGGTAGAGACTGCGTACATCCTGTTTCCTAAATATTGATTTTTCAGTTAAAAGAAAGCAGAAATCTTGAAAGTGAAGACACTCTGCTTATTCATTATCGCTGCTGAGAGTGTTGAAATAAAATGTCATGACAGCAATATTTGTATTGTGAAATTAATGGCTCGTAATTAGAGATATTTTGGCATGAGTGTATGCCGCAGATTTTACAAGGGAATATGAGATCATCTACCTCAACAATTAGGGGATGTTTCGTTTTTTGAAATGTAATGTTCATCTCTTTCAAATTTAATCCATCCCAGATGTCTTCTTTCTGTTCTGATTTAAGAGACACAGGTTTAAAATCATCAAAATATATTTAAACGTTTCTTATTTCTTTTTATACAGCAAATCTTATGGCATAGTTATAGCATTATAGCATTCATGGTTAGGCCTGTAGAAATGGATCTTACAATGAGAACATTGAGCACAATTCCAAACCAAATTACAGAGTGTAGTGGTAACAGTGCCTAACAGCGCCTTCAACAACTCTTTTCCTCATACACAATATTTAAACTACAGTTGTCTCAAAGGCGTTCATAAACAACTTAGCATTACTTCTCAGTTCTTCCACTGATAATAGATAATTTAAGGCCCACTCGCCACCTCTTTAGGTCTTGAAAACGTTTGTAGTACCGTGTGATATTATTTTCGAATGTTAATCTGCTATAAACCAGTGTACTTCATATCTATCGTCATACAGTGATTCTTGAAATTCTTTCATGTAATAGTACAGCAGTCATCCAAGTAATGGAAATACTGTCTACTTTACATCTCTGCACTCTTACACAGTTCTTTATTTCTGTGTTTCTTCCAACCCTTATTCTTATCAAATAGCATGACTTTCATGACAATCAAGATGGATCATACGACAAATCAGTATGTCAAAGTTTTTAAAACAAGAACAAGAGAGTAGACGAAGAAAGAGAATGGTAAATAGCTAAAGGATATAATGACAACAAAGTAAGAGTAGTAGGCGGAGAAACCTTATGAGAAACGAGTAAGAGCGGGATAATGTTATATACTTGAGTGTGGGAAATGGAAGGAAATTAGGAGAAATAAGGTGAGAAATACTTGTTTCTAATTTGTGCGCATGTTCAGAAGTTCTATGTCATAATAAAATACGTAAACTCCTGTACCTTAATGACATTTTATTCTTTCGACCCCAAAGGATGAAAAAAAGGGTCGAGCGCGGTAGAATTGAACTTTGATAGCAAAACGTTCTGTCAAAATACCACGAGATATTCTGTACATTATTTGTTCGACATTTGTACATTATTTTCTCTGCTCTAAAAGAAGGAAATGCCAAGTTGAACTCGGCAGGATTTCATCTCAGAGTGTAAAATGCCGCAAAAATAAAAAAACAAACAAAAACAAAGTAATCTTTTCGTAAGAAGTAATGTGTTACCAATCCATTGCTAATATGGTATAATAAGATATAATAATTCATTTACTTAAGTCTTCGATGTGACACTCACACTACTGCTTGACCTGCAAGAAGGAACAACTAATTTGTTTCTCAATTAAAGCTCCTTTTAAAATGTGAGATACATTGGATAATATAGTCCCATAATATATTGCCCGAGATAAAGAAGGAATAGCCATCGATGACATATATTCCATCGCATAATTGACCACTTTAGGCACATGGAGATCGCATCGTCTGACCAAGATACAATATTAATGTAGTGTTGTCTGTAACTTATGTCCATAATGGCCAACTTAATTCAATGTCATTTTGGTGTTAGCATCAGTTTCTGAAAATTTGATATTGCAGTAGAGATATAAAATAGATATAGCCGCAATGATAACAGAAGTACAAGCAACTGGATAAACGAGTATTAACATAATAACTTAGTGTATTAATTTCCTACATTTTAAAATTATCTAGCCGGAAAGAGATGTATAGTCTTTTTGCTCTTTGTAGGCAAATCAATATGTTTGATGTTCTGGCTGAACTTTTTCTCCATTAGGAAAACCATAGTTGATAGGTGAGTTCCTAAAGGTTTCATTTCTAGATTGAAATGACTCGCCAAAGCTTTTCCAGCTCACTAATGCTGTATATCATATCAATTAATCCTCGTCTAAGATCTCTATTCAAACACATTCCAGCCCTGATCATACCTTCATTATCTCAGACTTTATGGAATTCCATGTATCAAGGGAGTAAAGTGTAATTTGACAAAATTAGTTTGCTCTATCTAGCTAAGATGAACTCCGCTACATAATAGAAATTTTGTATTGTAGAGGTCATGCAGCTGATCAATACTGTAACATTTTCTGGTTTCCTATAGGGAAAGGCTAATAATTGTTCTACAGTATCGGTTATGATATACAGATTCACTGAAGGAACTTACAAATGGATATTTTATACATTGCAGAGGGGGTTTTAGCCGGTGAATAAATTTTGAATTATAAAATACTACTTCGATAATATATTTTATCATGTTTAACTCCAAGGTAACGCTCCTTTTGCTATACAGCGAAAGCTTACGAAGGTTTCTTTCATAGAATAGAATTTATCTCCGTATTTGTTGAATCTTCTATTAAGAAAGAATGTATTTCACTTAAATTACATTGTCAGTAGTCTGTGGTATTCAATTTCCCTCTTTTTAATGCTTCCATAATATATATTACTATGATCAACACACCATAACATCCACAACATATTTTAGGCTGATTTGAAATTGCCAACAAATAAAATTTAAGTGTTCATCATACATATTAACTCTCTATAGAAATTTAAACGTAATTGTAGATTAATGATTCTTCTGGTTTTTCTTAAGAACTTATTCCATTGGTCGTTAGGACAATAGCATATGTTTGAAATAATTCTTTTGTCATGATAGAATTTTAAAATGAAAGAAGAAATTAATCATTTCAATCGATAAAAGATTTCTACACAATAATCCTACTCATAGAAGCATAAAATCGATTTGTTAATAAGAAGTGAGGCAATAATATATTTTAAGCATCATTACAAATGAAAACGAAAGAATTCAAATTAAAAACAAGGTGATTAATTGGTTGATGTTATCAAGAGTATGCTACAAGTACAATGCAAGATAATGCAAATTATATTTGCAGCATTTAAGCATTATTGCATTTCACTTCTGTTCTACCTGAAAACTAGAATTCAAGGCGAACAAGCTACATTGCGTTTACTCCAAGTTCCAACACCTTATATGAAAAATAAATGAAATTTTTTTTCTCGAAACCCACTTATTGTACATTATAACTCAAAGTTACATGAAAAAGCGTAAATATGTTAAAGTATTCTTCAAAACAACTGCTATAAGTGAATATGTCAATCAATATATTAATAAACTGCAATAGCAGGCATCATCGGTGTTTTTCAGGCATAATGCACTGATGCATTGTAAACAAACGAACATTTAGAATATTGTGGGTAACTTTCTCCATAAATATTTATTATGATTGGAAATGGTTTTCTTTCTTTTTTTTATTGATTCGTTACATAAATCCAGATCGGAACACCTGCTAAAAGATGATGTACCACTTGTGTGACAACTTTATATTACTGTTCTACATTTGATTCCAGGTTCTTGGGTAAATTACAATCCCAAGTAAAACAAATGTGAGTATCTTCTCAAGTTTTGAATGAGGTAGTGTGACATCACAATTTCAAAAGAAAAGCAAGTTTACATGAAAATGGAAATCAAATCGCAAGATGGCTAATAGTGGATTCAAATTTTGCCACACGGGCAGCTATTTTGGGGGAGGGGATAGGTCGATTTCATCAACCTCAGTGTTACACTGGTACTTATCTTATCGACCACAAAAGTATGGAAGGTAAAGTCGACCGCGATGGAATTTAAACTCAGAACGTAGAGACGGAGGAAATATCGCTAAGTATTTAGTCCAGAGCAATAACGATTCTGCCAGTTAGCCGCCTTACATGGTGGCTACTTTGAGTTATTTGCTATAGGATAAATTGTTTCCCTTGATTTTACAAGAATCAGGAACACAAGCAGGTGCATGATACATACTCACATACATACATACATACATGGTGGTTGTCTACTCCTTAAACAGAGTTTGACCACCTCCTGCACCTACACCTTAGCCCTTTCATGGCGTCTGATGTGGCTTTTTAAACCAGACAGTGTTTTGAAAAAACACCCACACAGATTGCACCTCTGATTTGCACTACCAATACCTGCAAGTAAGTTCTGCTCATTGTGGATCCTAACATGTCTTTTAAGACCCCCATTGGATTTGCAAACCCTCTGGCACACACCACATTTAAACGTGTGCACAGACATATAATCATACACACATACATGCATGCATTCATGCATACATATATGCTTGCATGCATACATAGATGCATACATACATACATACATACATACATACACACACACATACATACATACATACATACATACATATATACATACACATACACATATATCAATTTAAGTATATGTTTAGATTCACTGATCAGATTAAGCAGCATTTGTAGCGTTTGTGGCGGTTGAGATCGGGCTTCCGTAACGATTTAAAAAGGTTGGTGTAGAAGGTTTTGCATACTTAGTCTGCCTCCTTTTTTCTCTGTGACTGTGAGCCTATCCTTACTCTTCAGCGCGTACCCTCTGACCTGTAGAATGTCAGCCCTCTCCTGTATCTTTTTAAGCCTTTCCTTTCTTTTGCAGCCTGTATCAATTTATTAGATGTGGTCTAATTTCTTTGAAGTAAAATGATATATTCCAAGTGATTTTTCACGTGCAATTTCATCGTTTTTTGTTTCTCTAGCATTTTCTGATGAAAACAGACAAAGTTCCTGGGAAAGATAGCATTGCAACAGAAATGTTAAGTTTTGGCGTTGAGGAGTTGCGGAAAATTCTCGTTCTACGTACGCTTGAATCGTTATCAAGCAGCAGATATAGCTCTGCTATCACGACCAATAAAGGATCCAATAGAGAATGGTGTAAGGAAATGAAATACCATTGGTTTAAAGCTCTTTAGCTCATGTCTAAAAATGTCCACGAAGGACGTCTACTGGACCGGCGTGCGGACCGATGGAAACAACAAACATACCGATTCGCAGCAGATATCGTCCTCATTACTGAGACCACAAACAAACCGCAGAACATGTTGATAGAGCTGATCACTTAGAGTTTAGCAGTAGATCTTCAAATGAAATACGACGTAGTACAAGGGAGAATAAAGGAAGGAAGCGATGAAATGGAGGAGGCAAAGGTGTACGTCTACTTAACGCCGAGGTATGGATTCTGAAATCTCAAAGAGAAAAAAGGCAGTGTGAAAGGCAATTACTTCAATAAAGGATATGTTTCACAGGAAGCTTGACAATACAATACTTAACAGAGTCTTCATTAACACCGTATTATCTGCGCAATAAGACGTGGGTTACTACAAAGAGGATACAACATTGACTGGCTACGATGCAAAGGACCATAGAAAAGTTCATGCTAGGCGCATAGCTAATCCGGAATGAGATAATTTGTTAACCAAGCGGTATGATTGATGTGATCGCAGAGTATCGAAAGCACAAGTTCCGCTTGACTGATATATCCCAATGTTCCCAGGCAGCAGGTGGATTGCAGTCAATGGTATCCAAGGGATCGGAAGAGGCCACATAGAAGACCTCCACGTCGATGGGAAGAGGATTTAATCAGGAAATTTGGGTTGAAATGGAAAGTTGTGGCCTAATCTAGACAAAATTTGAAGCGCATTATGACCAGCAGTGTATAACGATGTCATATACGTGCATACAATTATATATGTATATACATATATAATATATATATATATATATATATATATATATATATATATATATATATATATTGGCTATATATATATATATATATATTGGCTAAACTGGCAATATGACCATCCCCAAGTACAACAACAACATATATATATATATATATATATATATATATATATATATATATTTATATGCATTCATACATACATATATGCATACATACATACATACATACATATATACATACATATGTTAGATAATTTTGTGCAAAATGTATTGAATAAGTTCGGAGGAAACAAACCAGAAGCCGCTTTTTCTTCTAGTTGACTTAATGTTGACCTAGTATTTGCAGAGACACATCAAAATCACGTGACATCTATATTCGCTCTCTATGTCCCATTAGTTTGGACGTCATATATTATCGACTGTGTGAAAGTACAAAATATCGTAGTTATTGACTTTCTTTTTTTTTTTCCAAAGCACGTAACTAATATAACAGTGCGTGTTTTGTCCGCAGTTTCGGTGATCTGTTATAAGTTTCACACTGATCTTTAGATATATAATAACATTCTTTAAAAAAAAAAAAATTGAAAAGCATGAGTAAATATTTTACATAAATTCCGTTGACGTGTATGACAAAGTAGAAAAATAACATCCATTTGTTTATAGCTGTATAAATCACTTTGTGTTCACGTCATTTAATCGTAAATTTGAAGTGATCGCACCATGGATACCTTATAACCATGCCACTAGTGATATGCATTATACGAATACTGAATGTTTAATAAATATTCCCTGAGCGCACTTTTTTCATCTTAAAACCACAGCAAGTATTTCCTACTATCTAATTCTAATATTAATAACTATTTTTGTCTGTTTTTACTTATTTTCTACCTCACATTTAATACATGCTAACGAATATTAGTTCAACACTTGTTTAAGTTAACAATCCAGCAGCGTTTTATATGTCATTTTCTGTAGTTTAACTTCATTGTCATGTATTAATTTTTTGTTTAAATATACACCACACTAGGTATTGTTTCTAACTGACAAGTTATATCTTAATTCAAATATGGCCATGCCTTTCCATTTGGCATTTCTATACAATATTTTCCCGACACGACTTATCTCGAGTATGAATTTTTAATCTCCTTACTCATCAATAGAGGGAACGTCTTTAAAAACTATTTCCCTTATATTTTCAAATAACCGCTATAGCCTTTAGTTTTAGTTAATACCTAACTGGACTCAGATATATCATTCTTTCTAATAAGGATAAATATGAATCTCTTAGATCCTGATCTGCTTTTACCTTTCTCAACGACTTTGTAAAAAAAATAATCATACTTCTTCCACTGAAGAGTATTGTGATATATAATTAATCTAATTTAATTTAATTTAATCTAATTAATTTAATTAATTCTATTCAACCATGAATTTGCATGATTTTTATATCGCGGCACGAAACGATCGTCTGCATGAATTCAAATTCCGATATACATTTTAACATCTCTTCTCCATATAAATTCACAACACACCCTATACAAGTATTATTTTCATATTCGTAATTTTACGCCAGTAAGCTACCAGCAAAATATGAAGAATCTATATTAGAAATATTTTCTTTGGAAACTTCCAAATTAAAGGACCGAACTTAATTCAACCTACCCCCCCCCCCCCCATATATATATATATATATATATACATGTATATATGTCTAGTGAACAGATTCGATCTACAGAATCTGAATACAGAAAACGCATTGTAGTGCTGAAATGATTTGAACTTATACACTTTCGATCTTGACCTTCCCTTCTTACATGGATAAGTCTATATATGTTCTATACATCATCTCGTAAGAGTTCTATTTGTTTGTTTGCATCATTCTTTGTCTGTCTGTCTCTCTCTGTATATATGTACATACATACAGTTTCATCTCTGTCTCCCTCTCTCTTTCTCTCTCTCTCTCTCTCTCTCTCTCTCTCTCTATATATATATATATATATATATATATATATATGTATATATTACCAGAAAAAAGGTAATTGATATTCATAAAGATGACTGATCTATCGGAATTTCAAAGAGGTCAAAGTGTTGGTGCTCGTATGGCAGGCGCTAGCGTAACGAAACCAGCCGAAATCTTTTGGTGTATGAAAAAGTACTGTCTCGAAAATAATGACAGCCTTTGAGAAAGAGGGAAAGACCTCCTCGTCGAAACAAAACTCCGGAAGAAAATCAAAACTTTCATATAAGGACCGTTGAACTCTTACGCGAATCGTTACAAAGGAACACAAAAGTGCAACTTTCAAAATTACTGCAGAGCTTAATGACTACCTCGAGAACCCACTTCCAACAAAAACTGCACAAAGCCGGATTTCACGGTAGGGCTGCAATCAGAAAACCACTACTTTCAAAAACAAACGATGCAAAGCGTTTAGAGTGCAGTAAAAAAAACCTACAGAATTGATCCCTACAGCAGTAGAGGGATGTTATTTTCTCGGATGAGCCATCCTTTACATTATTTCCGACCACCGGCAGAGTATAAGCGTGGAGACAGCCACAAGAAGCATTTGACCCAGACTGCCTTCTTCCAACAGTTAAACATAGAAGAGGATCTGTGATGATCTAAGTGGCTATATATTGGAAATACACCGGCCCAATGGTTTCCCTTTATGGCAGAATTTATAGTCAAGAATATTTAAGCATTTTATCTGATTAAATTCATCCTATGTTTGTGCAACTGTTTCCGGAAGAAATCTTTTAGGTTGATAATACATCAATTTACACAGCTAGAGCTGTTACTGAATGGCACGAGGAGCATTCTAGTGAAGTTGAACATCATATCTGGCCACAACAGCCCCTAGATCTCAATATTATTGAAAATTTATGGTGTATTTTAGAAAACCATGTAAGGAGCCGATGTCCTCCACCATCATCGCTACAAGAACTGGAGACTGTTTTAGTTGAAGAGGGGACAAAAATTCCATTGGAAACAATTCAATCTTTGTACGGGTCCATATCTCGTAGAATTCAAGTTGTAACTACTGCCAAAGGTTGTCCTACCCCATATTGAAATAAATTTGTTCGAAATTTTAAGGTGTTTCCATTATTTTGTATGTATGTATGTATGTATGTGTGTGTGTTTGTGTGTGTGTGTGTATGTGTATGTGTGTGTATATCAGTTACGTACCTATGTGTTTTATCTTTTATCTCTTACATGTTTCAGTCATTAGACTGCGGCCGTGGTGGAGCACTCCCTTGAAAACTTTTTAGTCGAATGGACGAGGCCAGTACTTTCTTTTCAGGCTTGGTACTATTTCCCATATTGTTTTGCCGAACCCCTACTTTACGGGATGTAAATACACCAAAGCCGGATGTGAAGCCGGAAACAAATGTGGTTGGGAAGCAAATTTACTACCACACAATCACGCCTGCGTCTATACATGTATTCTTAATGTCGTTGCGTTCTACGCTTCCTGTTTTTCTATAAAATCTTTTCTCTGCTACAGTGTCCGGTCTCTCTTTCTCTTTCCTCTCCCTTCTATCTCTCTCCCCTTCTCTCTCCATCTTTTCTATTTCACCCCATTTCTTTTTCTCTCTCCCTTTTATCCCTCACCCTTTCCTTCTTTCTTTTTCTCTTCATGGCAACGTGACTTGCATGTTCAATAGACTTTCTCATATCTGTACACTCTTAACCTCCTATCAGCTGCATTTAACACTCATTCTTTATCAATTCTCTCACTTTCATCTCTTGGGCTTCGAACAAAGACAAACACACAACCACCTGAATGAATATTACATGATGTATTATTCCTTTATAAAATTAAATCTTTCGCTGTATGTGGTTTAGGAAATTTATTTCATCCGATTTATTTGAAAGAGAAAATACTACTTTTGTGATTCTGCTTTTTTGTGCTTTACATTTGATTTAGGTAATTTAGTTTCTAAATATTTATGAAGTCTATGGTTCATTTTATATTTGATTATACTTGATACCGTCCTGTAGGTTACTAATTCCTCAGTGATATTCTGATGACTGATTCCCTAATTGAGTAATATTTGACTCATCTGTCCGTTTCCAAAATAAGAAGTAACATTATATATGTAAAATGTCTGACGTTTCTGTCGAGATTGTGCCATAATGTAACAGACAGTCTTCGTTTCAAAATGCAATATAGAAATTTTAGCGTATGTCTATATCTTTATTTATATATGTGAATCTTTCGATTCACAAGATAATATTAGAATATTAGAATATTCTATGTTAGAATATAATATAAACGTATCTTTTACACAAGTATATTCCTCAAAATATTTTTCCTATTTTGAGTACCCACTACGGTTAAAGAAACGTATATGAATGAGAGTTTTGTCTTCAATATCTTTAAGTCAAAATATTGCTGAGTAAAACGTTCGTAATTTCTGCCAGTTGCTGATCGCACCACAAGATTTTGAAAACAAAGGATGTATTAACCTTAAATGAGATAAGTATCTGAGCATGGTAGTATCTAAAGATCATCCTTCTATGTCGTCATATCAATGCCCTAATAAAAAAATAAATTGCTGCAAGCTGCAACGAAGATACATTGGAAGGCAGGCTTAATTCAAAATATAAATGCGTAATCTTCTTTCTTTAGTGGCTATAAAAAAACAATACGAGGAAATAAATTTCGACGATGGACCTTGTATCAGAAAATCGTTTTTATAACATCACAGATGAAAGTTATATAACAATGTTTTGAATATATTTTTACCGAGATAAAATGCATTGATTCCTGCAAAATCTGTATTATACTCTACGAAGTGTGATCAAATTTTATGGGGACTTATGCCATCAAAAGGAAAGTAAAACATATCAATTCAGGATTTAATCTCATTCGAAGTATCCCCCTTCTGAAGCCTCAGTTTTTATCCTTCGACGTTGCTATTGATGTAAACATTTTTGGAACTCTATTTTTGTGATAGCGAGCAGTTGTCTCGTCGTATTCTTTCGGATTTGCTTGACGCCTTGAAATCTTATTGGAGGTCTTCCACTGCGAATACTGAGCCTCAGTTTCGGGGTCATAGCCATAGACCCTTGATTCGTCACCTGGTATGAACGCTTTCGAAACGTTTTCTTTCTCCACGGAAAATTCAAGGGGAACCTGCGCAGCTGCAACCTAATCTTCTTTGTAGACGATCACACTCTTCACGAAACTGAGCGACAACGTTACAAAGTACTGTGCATGCGCGACAGAGTTAAACGTCAAGTTGTGCTAAGCGGCTTCACTCTGCGTAATTTAGCTCCGTTACATTAGCAAACGATTTTCAATCAGATATCGTATCTTATAATGCAGGAACTTAATATTGGTCTCATAACTGTTCACAGAAAAGCGAACAAAATTAAAACAAGCAATATATTCCTATGTCCCGCTGAACACTATGATACTTATTCCAACCCCGAAGATATATCAATGTTATGGAAGTTGCTCCTCTCCACAACGCTTGACAATTTATGTTGTTTTGCTTACGACGGTGCGGCTTAGTATTTTGGCATTAGAAGCCAAGAGAATAGTCTTTTCTACTCTAGGCACAAGGCTTGAAATTTTTGGGGAGGAGGCCACTCGGTTTGACTGATCCCAGTACGTAACTGATACTTACGTTATCGAACTCGAAAGGATGAAAGGCAAAGTCGACCTTGGCGCAATTTGAACTAATAATGTAAAGACAGACGAAATACCACTAAGTATTTCGCCCGGCGTAGTAACGATTCTGCCAGCTCGCCGTCTTGCTAAGAGAATATTACTGTAAAAAATGTAGTACTGGGATCGATTCTTTTGACTAGGACATTTCATGGAAGTGTCAGAGCAAGGATTCAGTCCAAAAACTGAAGAAAAAAAAAAGAGATGAAGAAGACAACTTAAGGAAATATCGATATATAAATGTATAATATCGTGTTCTACTTGCTTCAGCCTTTAGACTGCTGTGATACTGGGTTACCGCCTTCCAGAATTATATACATAGATACTTACATGCACACATAAATACGTACGTACGTACGTACGTACCTACCTACCTACCTACCTACCTACCTACCTACCTACCTACCTTCCTACCTACCTACCTACCTACCTACCTACCTACCTACCTACATGCATACATGCATACATATATACATACATACATACATACACATACATACATACACACATTCATACATATATACATACATACATACATACATGCATACACACATACATACATACATACATACATACATACATATGTGTGTGTGTGCAAGTGTGTATTTTTTGACAAAGTCATGGGAAAGCAGCTCTTGTTTATTATGACATAAAACTTACAGTCAAAACAATATCAGTGATGTTGAAATGCTTGTTACTTGAATCTACTATGGCAACCGAGAGAGTAGCAAACTGTTGCACAAGCCTTTGTTATTTCAATCCAGTGATGAACGGATGGCTCACAATAATTTCATTTCATGGATATCATACATGCGCATGGATGAAAGTAAACCAGCACATTCAGATTGAATGTAAGACAGATATCATCTGAGAAGATGAAGCAATATTCTTGCTCGTCTAAAGAATAACATTTATATTCCCTTTCTCAAAAGATGCACCAGATAAGCCAAAGTATATACTAAATCAAACATTAGTTAACCATGTATTCGCAATTAAATTATTGCCTGGCTTTATGAACAAAGCCACAAACTAATGTTAAATCTTTTTAGACAGGTATACCCTTGAACGAGGAAATAAAAAAATATCGACACAACGCGTGCCACAAAGTCCCCTCAGTTTCATCTGAGAGACGTTATTCAGTGACATAAAGCAGCAGTGATTAGCATATTCACGTTCAAATCTTTCGGAGGATTTTAAGATTGAATACATATGTCATCGTTCTTATTCTCGCACTTTTTCTTGTGCATGTCAATTTATGCTAAGACTTTTTTTTATCAGAATATAATTTCATTTAGTTCTCGGGATATATAATGTTGGTTTCTAGAGATTGTCAAGTAAAAGATGTTTATGTTTGGTTTTTGTAGAGACGAATTTACCACGTGTCCAAATATCATAATCGGCAAAATGTACAGCCAATTAGGAAGGACCATATAGTTCGAAACTTGTAGGATTTTCTTTCTTTAGACCGTACTTTTCTGTTAACGTCGTCAGTAAAAGCCAGGAAAATTATTATCAGACATGGAATTGCACAAATGATATATTGGGAAAGTAATGTGGAGGATAGTTAAGGCGAGATCGAAAAGATGAGATAAAATTTAGATGATAAAATGCTCAGCTGTAGCTACCGCTGAAGATACGGAATTATTTCATGGTTCATTAGTGAATGCTTCTTAGTATACTTCGATTTCTTCCAAAATCTTCTACTATTGTAGCAGATATGAAGCAGACATAATCAAAGCTTGAATCCTCTTGTTGTTAGTCCTAAATTAGGATTCGCTATTTCTATTAAGTAAGAGCCACAGTGTAGATAATGCCATATTCATTCTACCAAGGGAATAATATGAAATCTCTTAAAAGCTGCCAAATCCTATAAACGTTTATTTTTAATGTTTATTTTCTTTTTAATGTTTTTTTTCTTCTTTTTTCGTTTTTCCTCTTATTTTTTCAAATGGAATTTTACGGAAGTGCACCAAGTTCATTGCTTGAAATTTCGTTCTACTAATTTTTGCGGAAGGAATGCTATTAATTTCTTCATGCCGACGTAACTAATCAAGGAGATTCTATCGCCATTAAAACAAGTCCTCAAAGATGGTATCTCAGCATTAATAAACCATTAAGTTTTTCATTTAATTCGATATCAATTTTAGAATTGGTAAAACATAATTATTTCATATTGCTATTTCTTGCATCAAGCAATGTGTAGCAACAACTTAACAACAGAATAATTTATGTACCGGAGTTGTTTATCATAAATGCAAACATAGTGTTGTAATCAATGATTCATATGCATGCACATGCACACATATACATGCATACACAAGTAAAAATATATTTCGGAATTCAGAATTATTCCTAACTACTACTACTACTACTACTACTACTACTACTACTACTACTACTACTACTACTGATGCTACTGTTGCCCTTGCTAATGCTGCTAATGCTGCTGCTATTGTAGCTGCTGTAAATAACAACAGAATGATTTCTTGGCCGTGAGAATGTAAATACATAATATGAAGGTGACATAGGAGAAGGTTGCATAACACATGAAGTTTACAACAAATTTGAATGTTTGCATATTACTGGAAAGTAACAACAGTTTAAAATGTAATTTATAAAAGCACCCAACCTAAAAATAGAAACGAAACCATCACTTCAGTAGTATTAGGATACAACTCAGATTATTTTTGCTCCGGATATCTCTTTGTCTCTCCTGAGAAACACCTAACTGGTAGGATCGACATTATCAAACCTCTTTTCATTGACTCTGACAAATTCGCACTTCATAACCGATATGTTTTGGCAAATTGCAAAATATACATTATCTGGGATGGGAGGACGTTAATAGCTGTTTATAAGTCTATTGGCAGCGTCTTTCTAAAAGAATCTATCTTATAAATTTTTACTTCTCGGGAAACAATTTTATAGAAAATGCTATGCAAGCCTCAATTAATCGTATGTCATTCGGTACCGTGCTGCAATTACGTCCTCCAGTAAAGTGTGCGTATCATTGGACAATTTCTCACCAAGATCCTACTACTTTTTTTCTCGTATAATACAGTGCCAGCCTGAAACAGGATTGAAGTTCTCGAACGCTGTCCACCCCCACATATTCTACACACCACATACATGGTTCTATATGTCTTACGTGGGTCGAAAGTACAGATCTCTTACTAGCTATCGGTCACGACACATTATAAATTTGAAGTCTGTAAAACACCCCCAGTTATTAACAAGACAGAGGCATGCCATTCTCCTCTCTTTCCTTTCTTTAATAGCAAAAGTTATATTGGCAAAGAGATACTCTCTTTCGACAAAAGCCGTCCAGATGTGTTCTCTACTGGAATTGTTGCAAATATCTAGCGATCTTCACGTTCTGCATTATTATTAGATTTTGAGTTGTTTATATTCTTGATCTTATTACACTTAAAAGCGACTTTTTCACCATGATATTTGCTTGCTTTTTAATAGATAGCTGTGATTGCTTGCATTTCGTCGCTGTTTAATCCCTCGTGTGGAATGTATATTTGTAAATAATTTTCTAAAGTCGTGTTCGTTCCTGACACTTCCTGAAGACGCCTCTGTTGCGATTTCTCACCAGTAATACTACAACCCTCATTGAAACAACTGTATGGTCCACTTATCACATATATGGTGAAGTTGAAATGCAAACGTCCACATGCAATTAAACGATAATGTAGAAGTCAAAATTTACTACTTCTCTTAAATGAGCATGAGTCTTACTAATGACGTATGCTTTTGCTTAATATTCCAGAACGAAAATGGAAATAAAATATTCTTTTAAACTTGAAACCTGCGTAGAATTACGTCTTTATCCTGGAATCATTCAATAGCTACATGATTTGGGAAACGGGTATGGTTAGAAAAATAATCTTCTTTCAATGGATGGTATAAAGGTTTATGTGAAAAATCAGTAACTGCTTGATAGTCTTGTACATACTGGTCACATTTTCTCAAATGACGTCGGTATTGAATTTGGAATCGAAATTCTATACCCACATTTTGAAAATTAAATGAGGAAAATTTGAAGGAATTTGAAGGAATTTAAATGTCAACAGAGAAAACAATGAAAGGACAGTTGTATAAGTATTTGGGCACACAGGAAGCATATGATATAAAACACGGAGAAATGAAACAAATTACCAGTAGAAAGTGTATACGGTGAGTGAGAAAATTACTACAGTCTAAGCTGAATTCAAAAGAAACCGTTGCACGGTTAATTTTGGAAAGTCACTGAGGATGTTATGTGGAATAAAATCCTGGGCTTGGTTTAAAAAAGGGCAATTAAAAAAAAGAAATAGAGTGCCTAATTCTAGCAGCCCAGAACCAAGCGATAAAAACAACTTGAGAAAAATATATGTGCGAAGAACGTGTCAGAAAAATGTAGAGTGTCTGGAACTTGTAATGAGGCAATCACACACATTGTTGCAGAATGTCCCAAGGTGATACAGGAGGAATATAGGGAATGGGAGCATGACCAAATTGTAATAGGTTCACACTGATACCTTTGCTAGAAATGGGGGATTTGAAGCTGGAGTTACATTGCATGATCAACAGGTCGAAATTGTGGTGGATTGCAGAAATGTAAAATTTCGTAGGACTTTCCTAATCAAACGGACAAGAAGCTAGAAAATGACGGACCAGACATGGAATAATAGACAAGTAAAAGTGAAGTTGCTTATTAATTGATCCATCATGTCCGTTTGATTCCAGGAGCGTAAATAAGATGATGAAATTCAAAAAATTACAATCCCTTAAGATTTGAAATTGCAAGAATTTGGAGTATGAAAACTGTAAAGGTTGTACTGAAAATAATTGGTGAATTGGGAATTATAGTCAAATGGTTGGTGAAGATTAAAATAGAATGTCCTTAAGAAGTTCTACAGAATCTTTGTCTGTTAGGGACAGAAAAGTACATCAAGAAGGTTCTCCAACAAACTAGCATGAATGGTGCATGAGGGACCTCTGACAGATTCTGTAGAGAAAGACACCTCAGCGGACACCTTATCAGGATTTAGAATAACACTTATTCAAGAGAAATATTGGTATATCATATTGATACCAGTGAAAGTCTACCATATCCTAGAAAAAAAAAACAGACAGAAGAAACAATCAACGCGGGAAAAAGCAGGAAATTTGTCAGAAAACGAAGCCGTTTACTACAAGTCCCTGTGCAATACAAATATAGACCGTTGAGAAAAACTGTAGTCATCCTAGATCGTCGTGACAATCGAGTAACCAGATGATTTGTGGTGTTAGAAGATAAAGAAAATAATCCTGATCAGTCTTATAATCAAGTAAGCAGAAAGATACGATATTTACATTATTTACATTTGGCGGATATTTGTCCTCATCTTTTTTGTTGTTAATACAACGTTTAGGCTGATATACCCTCAAACCTTCATCAGGTGTCTTGGTGAAATTTCGAACCTGGGTTTTCAGTCCCAAGGTCTTCTTCTCCTCCTCCTCCTCCTTCTTCTTCTTCTTCTTCTTCTTCTTCTTCTTCTTCTTCTTCTTCTTCTTCTTCTTCTTCTTCTTCTTCTTCTTCTTCTTCTTCTTCTTCTTCTTCTTCTTCTTCTTATTATTATTATTATTATTATTATTATCATCATCATCATCATTGCGATTGCACAGCTTCTAATGCTGGAGATGTACTATGGTGTCAGCTCTTCACTACCAGTGAACTAAGGTAACACCTTTTATTTATCGAGCACCTTCATATCAGCTGAAACGTTGTCTTAACAACAAACAAGATGTAGACAAATATCCGTCAAATGTAAATAATGTAAATAATGTAAATAATTACCAATCTCTTAAATATAAAAGAAAGATACGGTCAATCTTTTAAATACATGAGCAACAATTACTTGCAGAATTGCTGAGAGAAAGGAAGGAAAGCGTGGCTACTTCCAGTTAAAGTTGTCTATAGATTATTTCAAGTCTAATCGGTATGGGGAATAGTTACAACTCGTGGGATGAGAGATGCCTGCGAAAAATATCTCTGAGCAGAATGAGCAAGTGAGAAGTGATTGTTGATGCTTAGGGCGCAAGAGAGAAGAGCTAATCAGAAACCCTGAGGGACATGATGGTGATAATTTGGACACCAACTGCGAACGTTATGGTTTAAGTTTGGAGACCAAATCATGAAATCCAGCTCTCCTGGTCAAAAATACATTCACCGAGAATGAGTGAATGAGAAACACCAGCTAGGAGTAATTACTTTCATTTTATTCCATTAGAGGATAAATTTATTTGTATATCTAATAGATTGTGTTATTTAAGTCCAGTAGTGACTAGATGTTCGTGATAATTTTACATAATTTTAAGTACTGAGACATCTGCATGAATAAGGTGTGAGTACTTTCACAGACGCACACCTAATAAACAAAAGTTGTTCAACTAAAGTCTTATTATTTCCATTAGTTTATTTTCTAAGCGCCGAATTTACAAATTCTGCAGTTAGCGCTTCGTATACTGAAGCTTTCATGTAAATAATTCTAAGCTGCTTTCTTGTGTACGGCAAACATGGGCAGATATTCTGGTATAATGAAACATTTTAGCTATTGTTGACTTCATTTTTCAAAAACGCTATGGAATGTTCCATCGTGTATATAGCGAATTCATCCAGTATTATATTTATTCTATACCCTCTCAAAATTTCTGCTAGGTGTTACCCATTGCAGTGCGGCTTGGCCTAACGGCCTTTAACGTTTGTCTTCGCCGTTTGTTTACTCTGTACGTCCACTCTGTTGCTGTGTGTTCGTTCGAAGCCCTAACTCTCCACAAAGTTTATATATTCTAAATTTCTGGAAACTGCCGAAATAGGGAGTAATAAACAGTCGACAACTGAGAAGGAGTCAGACTTCTCTTGTTTTTTTCTTTTTTTTGTCCCGTACTTGTCTCCCGTTATGTGTTGACATGTTTTTTGCTCGTTGTTGATGTCCTGTTTTTATTGTGCATTTTTTTGTATTTTATCCTGTACTTGTCTTTCGCGTGTTTACGTGTTTTTTGCTCGTTGGTGTTGTCCTGTACTTAATGTGTATTATACATACATACATACACACACACACACAGATACACACACAAATACACACACACATATATATATCTTGATAGAGGAGAGAATTTATGTGTGTATATATATATATATATATATATGTGTGTGTGTGTGTGTGTGTGTGTGTGTGTGTGCGTGTATGTGTGTGTTGTAGTTGTCGAGTGTGTGCGTTCTACCAATTTATATATAATAATTTTCAGTAAGATAGTAAACAAAATTGAGCTATAGAATTTATTAATGGTCATCGTGTAAATAAAACATAAAAGGTTGAGTGATATTTAAATCTGTTAATGATATATACTTTGTATATCATTGAAGCTGGTTTTTTTGTTTGTTGTTATTTGGATACTCATTTGAAGATAAGTCCGTACGACGACCATTCGCTTGTAGAAAACAATGAAACTACTGTAAATAAAACAAACCATTAATAGAACTTCATTAAGGAAAGATAAAAACAAAATAGAAATGAAATAGTTTATTATTCTAAAGGATCAATGAAATGTAGAGTTTCTTTTAAATGAAGCCCGGTGTGATCGGTTTGTGGTCAGTTACGTCATTAATGAGATAAAAAGCTGAAATCTACTTCAGCAAAAATGATAAATAAATTATCTTCATGAAGAAAAGTTATATCTGTTTACATATTAAATTAGAAAATGGTTTTAATAATTACAGTTTTTACCTCATTACCAAATATTATGACATTATATCTTTCTACATACCACCAGCAATATTGCGTCAGATAGTTTTCTAAATTTCTAAAAGATAATTAACAATATTACGTAAATTTATTTAATCATTAACTGTTTTCATCGTGGTTCCTGCCAACTATTTCATGAAATATTTATTACAGGATAAAAGTAATTATGATTATTTATAAGAAATATTCCAGTGATTTTTTCCTCATAATTGATGCATCTTTTTATTTTCTAATATATATATTTATTCCTCTCATTAGTTTTTGTAAAGTTCTGTGTCCCCCAAATAAGGAGGCTATCAGGAGGTCTAGTTTATTACTGCTTTTGGTTTTCAGTTCAAACTAAACCAGGTCTTTCTTACCCTTGACATACATATCTGAGCATTTTAGTAGCAGGGAATAATTTGACGCGTTTGTCGGTTGTGTATTACAAGACGAATGTTCATGTAAAAATCTCCTTTTATATCGACACGGATAATACGGTGAGGTAGCATAAACTTCAGCACACCAGACACAATGATCAGTGGTATTTCGTCCGTCTTTACGTTCTGAGTTCAAATTCCGCATTGATCGACTTTGTCTTTCATCATTTTGAGGTTGATGAAATAAATACCAGTTGAGCACTGGAGTCAATGCCACCGACTTCACCCTCTCCTCAAAAACTGTTGGCTCTGTGCCAAGATTTGAAACTATTATATTGATACAGAGAGAATACTTGAAATAAATTTAATCACTATGTATAAAAATGTTGGCCATCTGCTTTAACACATATATTTTAGGTTAGTTTGTAAAAGGGAAAGTGTTCAATATTAGTGTATGACTGGAGAATTTCGATGACTGGGGCAAGGCCCATTCAAATATTAAATAATAGCGGGATCCGTGAATATTTTACGGAGTTAACGGTAAACCTATTGGTTTTTTTTTCTGAAAACTTTATCCAAAAAACCTCCTAACATAGCCTGTGTTGTGTTGTAGGGAAAGATCATTGCTCATCTCCTACTGATTAAAAAGTGAAAAAAAAATGGGAATTCTATGATTACTTAATGTACTTTATATCTACACTTTATATACTTTTATAGGTTAATACAGATCACTCATAAAATAAATATTTACCCTTATGTTCCAATTTCCCCCATCAACAAACAAAAAAAAAATGTCCCGTACGATACAGCCTTAAGTCAAATAGCATATATCTGACACGTAAAAAAGCGTGAATATTTCACGGAATTGCACTTATGCGCATGCGGTATTTGTTAGCTGATACCAGAAAAACCTAGTTCAATTTTTAAAAAAATACACTATTCACCATTCAATCACTACCGCCACCTTCACCACCACCAAATCCACCATAACCACCATCACAGCCACCACCACTGTGTCCCCTACCACCACCACCATATCTACCACCATCACCATGCCTATCACCACCACCATGTCCATCAACACCACCATGTCCACCATCATCATGTCCACCAACATCACCACCATCATATCCACCACAACTACCATGTCCACCACCATCACCACCACCACCACAACCACCATGTCCACCACCACCATGTTCCCCCAGCATCTCTCTTTCCAACTCTCACTCCCTCCTCTCTCTCTTTCTCCGCTCTCTGTTATTGTTTAACCTTACCATCAGAACATCACTCCTCTGCTATAATTATATTTTTAACTATTTTGCTCTATATCATTTCTACCGTCAACTAACTTTTTCAACCACGTAATAAATATTACATTCCTCCTACTTCACGTCATGGGCGCTTTTCTCTTCCGCTTTTTTTCTCTCTTCTTTTTCTCTCTGCCACTTTTCTCTGTCCCTCTTTCCTTTCTCCCTCTTTTTCTCTAATCACGTGAAAGCCTTACCGACGGGCTAAGTAGCATAATGACAAGCTAAACTATTAGATAATAAGGCTTGTCTCGTTAAAACGCACAAAGTAATATAATTCCATTTGATGGTTGAATAAATTTTTTCAACGTATTATTTGGAATATTTTATGGTTCTCAGTTTATGACAGTTAAGGACGTAATGATATTTCAACATCTTATCATATATAAATTTTATTATACATTTATTATACATGCGTATTGTTTGGCAATTGTTTCTTTTTTATTTTGAGGGCTAATTTCCATATTTGCACATTTTAGGACCGGTTCAGTGAAAAAGAAGAATGTAACGTAGTGGGGAAAACTTGGATACGTACTGACAACACATTTCTAGAAACTTGCGAAACTTGAAATTATTTTGCAATTGTTTCTTTTTGTTGTTGTTTCAGGGCGAATTTCCACGACATCATGGACAAAAACATCATAATTTATGGATTTGTTTCCTTTTCTACATACATATTTGGCTCGAGTTACAAGAGCAACTAAATAATGTGGATATTTTCATTGATTTTCCATCATTTCAGATACTTATAGAAAGGACTTATAATAGGCCTAGTATGTTATTTCAGATTGCAAGGAATAACAGCGATGTTTAGGACTTCTAATCAAATTCACCCTGAACAGTTTCCTCTTCATCTCTGGATACTGTATATAAATTTGAGGTCTATGTATCCTATTTTTGCTTGTCAGTTATCTCACCTAAAAGATTATTTCATGTTCTTTCGGAAATATATATGATTGTATGCGATAAGCAAATGAAATTTATGGAATTTTTTCCATTTTTTCCTTATGTAGAATAACGTATAGTAAGAGGCGATTTTCATTTATTTTTCCATCACATCAGACACTCATCAAGGTGCTGTAATAAACGACTCAGTATGCAACTTTTAGATTCAAGGGTAAAAGGGACAGATTTTGTGATCCTAGTGAAATTCACCCTCAAATAGTTTCTTCCTTGAAAATTCCGAACTCAATACTCAAGGTTCAAAAACTCAAATTGTCATAAAATGTCTTTAGATAAAATTTTCAACTTATTCATGACTCCTTTCTATCGCACATATATACATTTATTTGAGCAATTTAGAGTGAAAGAAACTTTAAACAAAGGTGACCCCCTCGATCCACTGTTTGGCTACGTCTCTACCATTCAACTTGGACCAACATTACAACCGAACAAATCATTCTAACTCGTCTCGCTACCTCATATCGGACAACACCCGAAACTGGAATCTAGTTTCTGACTACGAGGCTTGCATATACAATGCACAAAACGTACACAGTTTACATATGTGATATCCAGCCATTTTTATTGCTCTCTGTGCTACATTTGCAGTCGCGATGTATTATCCTAAGGAATTATTGAATTGTATAGAAAATAAGTCTACCTTTCTTGCGATACTGAAAAGCTATTAAGATAAATTGTGTGCATGTGTCAGATAATGCGAAAATTGTTCACTTGAATGTTTCTCGTCAAATCATGCTTATATATTGCTTATATTGTTATTATGAGTATAACTTTCGGAATTTAGAATATAAGCTGATTTATATTGAAAAGAATTCCAATCGCTGATATTTTGCTTTAATTATTTTTTTTACGTGTATCTAGTGTTAGACTATCCTATGTACCTTATATTTAAGAAGCCACATTGTTTTGATCGGCATAAAATACGTTGCAATTTGCTGCAAGTTGAGTGATCAAGAAATGAATCTCTCACTGAGCCGTATTTCGGTTCGTAATTGCAGCCCTGGCCATTGTGCTTAACTATGTGTTTTGTGGAAAATGTTAGACGATATATGAAGATTTATAAAGTAAGAAATTTTCATTGAAAATAAAACTAATGATTGTTATATAACATTGAACCAAAAACATATTTTATCTAGAAACTGTAATCCAATAAATTAACCTCAGCACTTCAAATAATTTTGCATTTTTACGACACAGGATGAAATTGAATAAAGTATGATTTGAACCTGATTGAACAAATTAAAATTAGAAATATTACTTACAAGCTAAATTAGTCTGCTTACGTTTCTTTGAGTTTCGTATGTTTATTACCTCCCATCGTTTGACCACGTCTTCACACTTCTTTTTCATAATTATTTTTAAGATAAAATAAATGGACATATTTTACTTATGATGAATGTATATTTATAATCTATGCTTTCATTTGAATCAATAAAACCCAATAATGTGAATGTGATCACGTAACAAACCGGACTGCTTAGACAATCATTCGCCAAAAAGATAAATACAACGATGCCATAAATTGTGTATTGTCAAAGAAATATTGATAAGTTAAACAAAAGTTATTATACATAACAGAAGTGCTATGAATTGACATAGTTAAAAAGAATAACATGTACTTGACATTAATATATCTCGATATGTTCGATAATGAAACAATCTAACATGCAAAATTTACTGAAGTCAGGTGATGATGATGATGGTGGTAATGACGATGATGATGACGATGATGAAGATCAGGAGGATGATGATGGTGAGGATGAGGATGATGATGAGGTTGATGATGATGATGATAAATTTGATACGAGAACGATAATATTGTATGGATGAGCAAGTTGATTATATGCAGCTCTATATTTCGCTGATATTTTGTATTATCGAGCCTCATTAGATAAAAAGCAAAGATTAACACGACGGCATCTGAGCTCAGCATGTTAAAAGCCAAAAAGAATCCCACTGTGCATTTTGAATCACGTTCTAAATAATAATAATGATGATGATGATAATAATAATAATAATAATAATAATAATAATAATAATAATAATAATAATGATAATTACTTCCATAAACTATTGTTCTAGCAGAAAATGTGTGTGTTGATGTCAAGAAAAAGAAACATAATGGGAGTGACCAAAGAAAAATCCTATGATACGAAAGATGGATCCAGCCAGAGTTAGATATCCTCTCGAAGGAAAGCTCTGTGTTAGACCGAAAAGAGAAAGTGGACTTTAAAAGCGTGCAAGAATATAGAGCACTGAAAAGGAAGTATAATATTGAATGAAAGGGCCTGAAAGTAGTAGTAGAAGAACTGAAACAACGCCTCGTTGCAAAGAAAGCAAAGATGGTAAGATACGACCAAAGAATAAAGGGTTATTACTAGAATTAGTTATTCAGAATAGATCAGAAGAGATTTTATAAAGAAATAAATGGAGAGTGTACAGATGAAATGTTGATACCAGACAACAATGAAAGTCAAAGGTTTTTTCGAGTGACATCTGGAGCAAAAATAATGAGCACAAGAAGAATACTGATTGGTTGCAATAACTGAAACAAACAGTAGTCTGTCCAAAACAGGCAGAACTAGTCCTTTCAGTTAGGGAAGTGAAGGAAATCAGCCAAAAAATGAGCAATTGGAAGGCCCTAGAACGCGGTGGGGTTCAAGGCTACAGGATCAAAAGATTTCGTGAACGTCATGCACGAATAGCTGCGAAATTCAACACCTTGTTAAATGCCCAACAAGTAACACCTGAGTGGCCGACATTGGGTAGGTCAGTGCCGTGCTTGAAAAACATTGAAAAAGGCAATAACTTAGACAATTACAGGCGGATAACCTTTTTGCCACTTATGTGGAAGTAATTGACTGGAATACTCGCAGAGTCAATGTACGAACATCTGGTAAAAAATGGAGTCCTGCCATATGAGCAGAAGGGTTGCAAGCGTAAGTGCAGAGGTACCAAGGATCAACTCCTGATGGACATAACTGTACTCAGAGACTGCAAGAGGAGGAAAAGTAACTCAGCCATGTCATGCATCGGAGGACATGAGCCGCAAGTGATAGAAATCAAACATCTAGTCAACATCAATGTGTTTGGAATGGTCACTATTGATGGCGACGTTATGCCGTCATTCATCTTCCCACACGGTCTCAGTCTCAACACGGATGCCCACATCAAGTGGCCGCAGGAGTTAGTGCTGTCTTGGGGCAAGAGTGTGCTGCTGGAATACCCTATGTCTGCTAACAGGACTCTGCACCATGCCACACAAACAGAAGCCAGTCATGGCTGTCGGACAATTTCTGTTACTGCATCAACCCCTAAAATCTGGCCTCTTAATTTCCCAGACTGCAATCACCTTGATTATCATGCCTGGGGCGCAGTTGTGCGAGAGACCAACAAAACTCCTTGAAACACTAAAGATGAACTGATGGCAACGATTATGGTAGTTTATTCACCACACCCTGTGTGTGTGTGTGTGTGTGTGTGGTTAAGTTGGTTATCTTGGTTAAGTTTTTTCTGCTATAGCCCAAGCGTGACCAAAGATTTTTGAACGGGCTTGTAAGATATTAACAGTGAAGAAGCCTGCCATATGTATATATATATAAGATAATAAGAGTGAAAAAACTACAGAAGGCTTGTGTTACATGGTTAAAGTGTATATTTAAATTATGTCAGAAATATGTTATAAAATTTTTTTGGTATATAAACATTGTATTTGGAGAAATAACCGGCTTCGTGTTGTCTTTTCAAATTTCTCTACTTCATTGTAATATGTATTCGCGCCCGTCTGAAAAGAAGAGTTCTAGATAGGGGGAGGTAATTAGGGATTTCTTCCGGTATAAGGGAGATAATCGAAATGTAGGAGGTGGTAGATTTTGATTAATTTACCATGGTTTTGTTCTATATTTTTTCCCTCTCACTGGGGTGATGGATTTCCTTATTTAAATGTGTTAGCAATGATTAAGTTTGGGTTTGTATTTTTGAATGAGGAAGGTTTCCTTATTTAATCTAATTTGTGTTTGTGTTCTAATGGCACATTGATAGAAAGGAAAGATTATAAATTGTGGTAGCATTTGTTTTGCGCATTTCTCAATATGCTCACTAAGAGGTATAATTCGGTATTCTGGGCATGCAATCTGCTGTTGATGCAGAGTGCATCTGCGTCTGAGCGATAATCCTGTGGACCCTATGTAGTTTTCATGGCAGCCCGAGCATCTTATTACATAAAGAAGGTTTTCTGAGGCACAAGTAAAGTCAGATTTAACTTTGAATTTTTGTCCCTCTTTGAAGAGGAATTCTGAACCTTCTAGAATGTTTGGGCATGTTGCGCAATTTGGTCGACCACATTTTTTTACTTTTGCATCTGTTATTTTGGAAAATGATTTTGCCTTTGTGAGGATCTTTTTCAGTTATTTTGGTTGTTTGTAGCTTTTAATTATTTTGTGTGTGTGTAAAATGTCCTTTAATTTCGGGTTGCAAGGTTGAAGGGGATGTTTGTCTTGGTGTGTCTTGGGTGGCATGAATCAAATAGTAGATATTGTTTGGGGGTCTGTGGTTTTGTAAAATATGTCCGTTTCTATTTTTAGGTTTACTTTTTTAATTAGTATATTCAAAAATACAAACCCAAACTTTACCATTGCTAACACATAAAGAAATTCATCACCCCACTGAGAGGGAAAAAATATAGAACAAAACCATGGTAAATTAATCAAAATCTACCACCTCCTACATTTCGATTATCTCCCTTATACCGGAAGAAATCCCTAATTACCTCCCCCTATCTAGAACTCTTCTTTTCAGACGGGAGCGAACACATATTACAATGAAGTAGAGAAATTTGAAAAGACAACACGAAACCGGTTATTTCTCCAAATACAATGTTTATATACCAAAAAGTTTTATAACATTTTTCTGACACAATTTAAATATATACTTTAACCATGTAACACAAGCCTTCTGTAGTTTTTTCACTCTTATTATCTTTTATACATCCAACCACGTGCTTTCACATACCAACTTTCTCACACCTATATATATATGTATATATATATATATATATATATATATATATATATATATATATATATATATATATATATATATATATATGTACATATATCTGTGTTGTGTCACATATATACATGTGTATCGGTGTCGGTTTTTTTTATATTTCCACCAATGGCGCTTCACAACTGTTTAGACTTAGGTACGTTCCCATACCTTATCTGTCCGGCTTTAAAAGAACGTTAGAATATATTCCAGGCTTAAGAAAAATAAGCTTTGCCATCGATTCGTTCAACTAAACTATAGCTTCAAGGTGGTGCCCATGCATGGCCGCAATCTAACGACTGAAACATGTGAAATATAATACATATATGTTTGTATGTGTGTGTGTGTGTGTGTGCGCGCGTACGTGCGTGCGTGTGTGTGTATGGCGGTATAAATGTTAATAAGGGCGTGTACGTGTTTGTTGTGCCAAAGTATCTATCTTGTATCATTGACATGAGATATTTTGTTCGTTTCTTTGTACAATGGATGACAGCAATCGGATCATTTATATAGAGAGGGATGCATTTCCGTACGGTGCACTCTTCAAAACGTTGAATCAACTTTGAGACGCTCATTTCGTTGTTGAATAAACTATCCAAGAAGGTAATCAATTCAGGTCGAACAGCTACACAGTATCTAAATTTCAAAGAAAAACAGATCCAAGACAGTTCATACGTTTACTTCATATTTGACAGTTGTTTCTATTTCAGAATTGCATGTCACAAACAGAAGATACTTGTACGTTCTGATAAAATTGATATCCATCATCTGCTGAAAGAGTTTCCCCAGATTCAAACTTTTGGAAAAGTTGCTACATATTGCAGTGGATATATATAGTCAGTACAAGTTGTTGATGTGGTTACGTGTATCTTATTTCAAGAGTTCATATAGAAATGAAGAATAAATTCCTGAACTATATATTTACTACATAAAAATATATTTTATTTGCTGGTCGATGATAATACGTAAACAAAATGTAGAATCTAGTTGAATGAAGTAATCTATGCAAGAAATTTCAGATATAGAAATTATAGAAATAACAGCCAAGTGGTGGTTTTCAGTCATGTGGCGCAGAGAAATGACGGGAATGGCTTTAACTGTAATCGACTAAGAAGCTAAGAGCAGGGTTAGCAAACTTTTTTTTTTATTAATGGAACGCTAGACATTCTAGAAACTTTCAAGAAAACGCTAAGCTTGTTGAATAATTAAGAATCACGTCTCATGTCATAGATTCTTCGAGAAACTTAGGTTGAGAGGTTACTCTATAATCTTTCTTGCAAGGGAGATCATTCAACTATCTACCTACCGCTACACATCCCTTAGGCAGACATAATGGTATACAGTAATGAAAATAGTAAAAATGTACACATCATCATATGTCAAAAAATATTTCGGGTCCAAAGTGAAACTTCAACGTTCAAACTTCTGTAACGTATGTGTGTGTGTGCATGCAATATAGAGGTAGAAAAAATTGTGCATCTCGGGAAACATTATTCAACGCAATGTATAGAGAACAGGATTTATTCGAGTGAGAAAAAGCCAATCGTAGCGTGACTGAGGCAGAATGTGTTTACACACGAGTGGCAAAAAAAGACAGTGACATGCTGGCGCGTTGCAAGAGACATGCAACTTTCTGTTTATAACGTGAGCATCCAGGGGTCTAATAGAGTTAAGTTGTGTCTTACAAGGGCGCAGAGAGCATGAGAAAGCAACCCCAAAATATGGTATATGGTGCATGTGTATAACTGGGTGAATGCATGCAAGCATGTGTGCAAACGTTGAGAGAATTTCACAAATATACAGAATATTCTTAAAAAATATGTACATGAATAGATGTCATGAAAAATAAAAAAATTAAGTGATATACAAAACTAAGCAAATGCAAGGTAAAGTGAATAAATACATGAAAAAGCAAGCAACAGAAATGCCAAAGTAGGCGCAAGCTAAGGAAAAATTCGAATTCATTGGCAAGTGTACAAGTTAATTGACGTCATGCAAGTTTTTAGAAAGTGCACAATAATTGAATCCAACGATGCGAAAATACGGAAAGTTCATGATATGTATATAGTGCACGTATACTGAAAGTGAAAACAGTAGTGCAAGGCATTGTCAAAGTACATACATGAAAATTCGTCTGAAAAATTTTAATACGCCGAGAATTTATATCTCGCAATTTCATATAAGAAAATGATGATATGACAAAAACTGTAACGAACTTGCAGTGGCAAAAGTTCACCTGGTGCCAAGATGATCATAAGAAGATGGGCTTGCAGTGGTAAAAACGGTGTAAGCCATACACTGAACAAAACAGGATGTTTAAATGAGCTGGTTACTGTACTTGTGACGTAAAAGCATATTGAAATAATAAAAATCTGGAATTTGAAACTTCCATATATAAACTGGTTGAAATATTGAATTTATTCCATTTTGATTTTGTCCGTTTGACTGGTGATGTAAACGACGTTATCAATGCTCAGGAGTAGTAGTGAGAGTTGATAAATGTACCTCAAAATGGTTCTTGCAGTCCATATGAGGAGATGGTGAACTTGCAGAACAACCGTTGGCTTGCCGTATTTCCAAAATATGTACCGCGAGTAATAAAAATCAAACATCCAGTCAACATCATGGTGTTTCGAGTGATCAGTAGTGATGGCGACGTTATGCCTCCATTCCTCTTCCCACAAGGCTTCAGACTCAACACGAATGCCTACATCAAATGTCTGGAGGAAGTAGCGCTGTCTTGGGTCAAGAGGGTGGCTGCTGGAAGACCCTATTTGTGGCAACAGGACTCTGCGCCATGCTACACAAGCAGGAGAACACAGTCATGGCTGTCAGACAATTTCTGCGACCACATCACCACTAAAATTTGGCCACCTAACTTCCGAGACTGCAACCCACTTTATTATTATGTGTAGGGCGCAGTTGAGTGAGAAACCAACAAAACTCTTTGTAACACCGAAGATGTTATAAAGGGGAAGGTTATGGGAGCATTCACTAACTTAAACAAGGAAACTGTCCAGAAGAATAGCAGGAGATTCCGAAGTCGTCTGGTGACAGTGGTTCAATGGTTGTAGGCAATGGGGATTTTATTGAATAAACTACTCTTTAGTATTTCAAGATATTTTTATGTAATTTTGGTAAATATACCTGTTAAAATCAGATGTCAGTGCTATTCTCATTTTTGCGTAATTTAGACGAAAATTCATTCACCACCGCACCCTGTATATATATACTTGTGCGTGTGTGTGTGCGTGTGCACGCGCGAGTTTGTGTGTGTATGTATGTATGTATGTATGTATGTGTATGTAAACATGCATGTATGTATGTGTGTGTAAGTAATTTTCTGTGGAAAATGAATACTTGTTATTTAATACAAGTTTGAGAACAAATACTCCATACAAACAGGTGTCCTAAGACTTCCCACTTGTAAATTCAAGATTCAAATTTCGAGATATCAGACAATAACCAAACTTCTGTATAAGCTGAACAGTTTGCTTGTCAAGAAAGAAGTTATTTGTAAAGAAGAGAACAATGTCACTGGCCTACGAAATTACATTCTAATAAGCATATGGTTGCAGTAGAATACGATAAGTGTTTAAAAGTACAGATATGTTTATAAAATATAATTCATAGATACGATCCAGATATTCTGCGTACAAAACTCGCTTAGAAGTACTCGAGAGATTTAAACTTGGGCGGGTATAGAAGTAGATGTAGGTAAAGGCAAATTAGACATCTTTGAAGTTCTGTCATTGAACATCTCAAATGTATGATCTTTTGCCTGCAGATGGAGACTCCGCTCATCCTATGATTCAAACAAGCCCCGAGAAATAGCTGTTGGATTCGTAATACTTTTTCTCTGCTCTTCTAATTCTCTATTTCTTTTGTACTTTATGTAAGTCGGGCCTTTTTACATATGTACATATATGTATATATATATATATATATATATATATATATATATATATATATATATATATATATATATATATATTGTATTTCATATATTTAATATATTGTATATATAGATCTGACTAATTTGCTTATGTCTACATTTACTTCTAATAAAGTGAATATATTTATAATTATTTTCATCATACACTTGTGCACAAGTAAACACTTTCACCCATATATATGCATTTAAAAACAGACATACACACACATATGTGTGTGTGTATATATATATATATATATATATATATATATATATATATATATATATATATATATATATATATATATATATATATATGATATACATACTTATCGGTGAAGACCGAGCTGAACTCCATTCTGATGTGCATGCATTAAGCTAATGGGTAAACAAATGCACATGAGGGAAAATTTGAACAGATTTTAGGAAATAGACTGCACAATCATATTCTACTCACAGCATCAGGAATTTAGGATTGTTGACAACGATCTCAGAACTTTCCGGTTCAGAGAGCAAGATGTCATTATACTTATCTTCTCCTCCTTTTATGGCCGCACCTAGAATTCTTCTGGCACCTATTTTCTTCCCACACCGATCAAAGCATTAGTAAAAATGAGTCACCCCAGAGAGCAATCACCGAAAAAATAAAAGGTATGACCGATTTTGATTATTGGGACCACCACAAAGCACTGAATTTGTATTCTCTCAAGCCCCACTGTGAACGCTAATAATTTACGCAATGTGGATAATATGCCATCATCATACCCACTGGTTGTATACTTCTCTCAAAATCTCGAAAACCTCTTTGCCTGTGAAATTTGAGGTCTTTCGATGGGAGATACAAATGTATTTCGGCAAATTTCTGCTTCATATTTTGACTGGAATGTTAAAAGCAAGTTTGATAATACCGGTATATACTCTTAAATAGTAAAAAACGGGTTGCAAGTTACCATCTTGTGTTTCTATGCGTGTGTCCATTGTGATCATTTTGCTTACAAGAAACATTTTCTATCTCTTGACGCATTACTATAGCTTGGAATTATGATGTAAGGATGTTCTTTCTATATCATTCTTCACAACATTGCCTAACATGGAGAGATGAAAGTTGATTTTTATGCTAATACATTTGGCTATTTCATTTGGCTTCATAGAACAATGCTATGTACTAGGGTATAATTTTATGCTGTTTTAAAGGCAAATGCCTGTTT
>NC_142929.1:118653553-118701053 GCF_046866305.1 Octopus bimaculoides
ATGAAGGGACTGTGTGATGTAATTACCACCAAATCGCAAGACCTCAGCACAAATTCCATCCTTTCCAGGTGCCCTACCAAGATTCAATTTACTTATTGAGGTCACTAATTCATCTATTGAGGGCGAGAAGGCTAAGGAGACAATGATAGGTCTTTGTTGCATAGTATCAATCACTGTTTCATCTACAACTGACTCATGGTTTAGAAGTTCAGAGAAGTGTTCAATCCAGCGACTTGTGATTTCTGTTGATTTAGTAAACAGAGTGTAATACTCCTTGGAAAGCAAAGGAGCTGATGTGGAGCAGTTAGGTCCATAAGCTCGCTTCATAAGATGTTAAAGCTTCTTGCTGTCATTTGCATCAGCAGCAGCATGAAGATCACGAGCAAGATCCTCCCAACAGGTGTTCTGCATCTTCCTGACAGATCGCTGACATCCACCTGGTCTCGAAAATCTTCCCATGCTGCAGTATTGTCAATGCTGGACAGGCGAGTCTGAAGCTCTTTCCTAACCACAACATCATATACCTGTGGACATTTAGATGCCGAGGAATGCCGACTGATCCTCTTCTCTCTTTCACGCTAATCACCATTCGGAACTTTGCTCGCACCAGACTGTGGTCTGTCCAGCATTCTGATGCATGAAAGGACTTGATATTACTAATGTCATAGATGTTGCGCTTGCGGATGATGACATAATCCAGCAAGTGCCAGACTTTGGACCTTGGATGCATCCACGTTGTTGTGTGGTCAACTTTGTGCATAAAATGAGTGCTTGCGAACGAAAAGTCCATGCTCTTCGCAAAGCTCCAGTAGCATGAAACCATTGCTATTCATTTTCCCTACTCCAAAACGTCCTAGAGAGTTCCATGTTTGCCAGTCTGTTCCAACCCTGACATTAAAATCTCCCCAGTAGAATGACTTTATCAGAATCTGGGATTTTTCTAAGTATGCTCTCAGTTGGGTATAAAACATTGTTTTATCTTCATCACAGCTAGGCAAAGTAGGTGCATAGGCACTTATTAGAGTAGCAATCGGCTTACCTTTCAAGTGCAACCGTAGCGTCCTTATACGTTCATTCATAGGAACAGGGAGCTCTTCCAACTTCTTAAGGATATCAGATCGGACTGCAAAACCAACACCAGCCTGTCTACGCTCCTGCTTCTGCCTTCCTTTCCAAAAAAAGATGTATCCAACTCCTACTTCCTGAAGCTGACCATCATCTTCTATACGAGTCTCTGAGATTGCAGCTATATCAATGTTATAACGGTTCAGCTCACGAGCAACAAGTGCAGTGCGTCTTTCAGGCCTACAACCACTCTTGTTGTCCAACAGAGTGCGCACATTCCAACATGAAATGTTTAAGTTCCGTACAGATTTTATAAATAAAAGACTCTTTGTTTTTCGAGCGCAGGTTGGACATCCGTCAGTCGCGCTAAACTGACCAGATATGGAAAGACAGGCAATTTTTGGTTCACATTTTCTAGAACCTCCCCGACCTCCGGGTGAGCAGTGCCCTCTTCAAATGGAGATGCTCAGACACCTATGCAGCAACCTAATCCTACCGCTGTCTTGGGCGACAAGGAGACGACTTTATATCTAGCATGGGCCGCCTAGGTGCAGGTCGCTGACTACATGCTTCCAACCCGTAAGGTCTGCATGCTTCACTACCTTCCCATCGTCGCAGGACTTCCGAATAAATAAATAAATAAATAAATAAATATATACTAAAAATAGGTTAAATATAAACTAAAAATAAGATAAATATATATAGGGAAAAAATCCATCCATATATCTAACAGAGGTCGGCAATGCCTGTGCAGAGTTTAGGTCCAATAAGGCTTGCACAACACCTCATAGACCCTCTTCACTTTATTCACATTATCCAAAGACACGCCAGAGCAAGATGTTTGGTGCCAATATGAGTCGCAGGCCAAGGGATGTGGGAGCCACGTGATCTCTAGCACAAACCAAAGATCTCCAAAATGTCCAATGCCATTTCCTGCATATCTGGATTTATATCAGTGACCTTCTCCTAGAGACATGCTTCAGCAAAAGCTGAGGGGCGCCTCACTCCCAGTGATCTTTCAGCACGCCGGACACCATCCCGGAATTTCTGCATACCAGTGCTATTGCTAGATAGCTGTTGAGCCTGCACTACAGCTTTCAACAGGTCTTGTTTTTAATCCTGGTGGGTTTCTAGTAACCCTCCTCACCGGGGTAGCCTGGTGGGGGTGCCAGTTTAGTCGCCGACAACCAGACCATGCAACAGGTTGTACTGGATTACATGTTACCAGTAGCACATATGAGAGCCTCATTAGTGACCTGACATGCATATATACCTACATATATACATACACATATACATATATGCACGAATACATACATACACACATACATACATACATATATATATATATATATATATATATATATATATATATATATATATATATATATATATATATATACATCTATATGTACATGCATCCATGTATTCACACATGCACAAACATATATAAAGATATATAAAGATACACACACATATATATCTGTGCGTGTGAATGTATGTGTGTGTGTACGTGCGCGCGCGTATATGCATATGACCGTTTGTAACTGCTCATATACATTCATATGCAAATTTATATATGAGCATGTAATGTATACATAAATAGTGGAATATAATATATACATATATATATATATATATATATATATATATATATATATATATATATATATATATATATATATATATATATACATATATACATACATACATACATATAAGTAAAATAAAATAAGCAGTTACAAAAACACAAATTCATGTGTTCAGTATTTATATACATCTTAATATCATGTCATTGAAGGTACATCTGATTATAATTCTGAATATTCCACCTGTCTCTGTTCCTCCTCGAAATGATAATTCCTCTTCTATACATGTGGTCCTTCATCCATGAGATATATATTTTCATGGCTGCAAGTAATATTGCTATCATTGTTATATATTAAAATACCTTCCAATACGTTATTGAGCTCTAGTCCGTATACACGTACACACAAATGCAGACACAACACGCTCTATAAATAACCCTGTTAAATGATTTTCACTTACTTTTCTCTTCGTATATCCATCCAATCTTTTATCCATCCATCCATCCATCCATCCATCCATCCATCCATCTGTCCATAATACATACATACATACACATATGAACACACACACTTGCATATTTATACATGCATTCACACATACATACATACATACATACATACATACATACATACATACTTACATACATACTTACATACGTATATATATATTGTTGTATTTGGGGATGGACATGTTGCCAGTTTAGCCAATAAACAAGAGCATACAATATAAACAAAAAGAAGAAAGAAGAGGAAAAAAAAAGTTTAGATAAGTAGTCTAGAAGCCCAATCTGTCAAGAGCAAATAATTATTTACCATCAGGGCCGTAGTGCCGGTAGGTAAGAGTCTTCTATTATATATATATAGATGTGTGTGTGTATGTGTATGTGTGTGTGTGTGTGTGTGTGTGTGTGTGTGTGTGTGTGTGTGTGTGTGTGCACGTGTGTATATATATGTATATATGTAACGTATATAGAGTTAGCAATTATTGTAACCGTCTAAGGGATAAAATATCCGTATATACTATCGGTTCCTTTTATCTGTATTATCCCCAGGCCATGGTGTGCAGGTACACCATACAGGTAGAGTGCATGTAAGAACAGAATAAAAAAGAGTTTATCAGGAACCAACGCAAATAATTAGAAAATGGAGAAAACCATAGATTAACCAACACATCGATTGGACTACATTTATAGTTTATTTTTTAATACAAAACATGACATAACAAAATAGGTAACGTAAAATATCTTACTGATCGTTACTGATCGGATTGCCAAAATGCAGTCTATACATAAATGCGAGTATATAATTCTTCATCGTCATAGGGAATTCGAATTTAGGCAACGGATGTTCATCAGAGTGAAAAAGAAGAGCATACAATATAAATAAAAATAAGAAGGAAGAGGACAGAAAACATGGCTTAGACAAGTGGTCTAGAAGCCCAATATCTATATTGAAGGGGTTAAGTTGATTACATCGACCCAACTTCTGAACTACTGCTTATTTTATCGACGCGGACGGATGAAAGGCAAAGTGGACCTCGGTGGAATTTGAACTCAAAACTTAAAGATGGCGGAAATTCCGGTAAGCACATTTCCCGGCATGCCACCGATTCTGCCAGCACGCCGACTTCCACACACACACAAGCATACTTTTAAAAATGGCATATATCGTTAGAAACTATCAATTAATCATCACGAAAAATAACATTTTGTTCTGAACGAGTATGAAATTCAAGGAGGCTTATATTTGCACAAATACTATGAGTTTATTGTGAGATGCCCGAATGTCATTAGAACTTTTATTTACAACAAATATTAACTACATTTAAATATCAGATCGCGAGCAGCACTTTTCAATGTTAAAGGATTATGTACCGTTCCATAAGCTGTGTTTTCTTCGGATTAGGATTTCCCAATTATCTTTTACTATATACTTTTTTATCTTTCTTAATTTAACCTCATATTCCTTATACGTTCCTTTTCGATTGCGAATTCCTAAATACCTTTTTATATTATATCCTTTACTCTCTCTTTCCAACTGTACTTCTATAAAATCTTTCTCACTATGCGACACTTTTAACTAAGATTACATCCTGAACTATCGAATAGTTTCAGAAAACTTCTTAATTATCATTTATTTTATACGATATTCTGTTTGCATTTAAACTTACGCCTTCGGAAATGTTTTATATCTTTTATCTATTACCTGTTTCAGTCATAACACAACAGCAGTGTTGGGGCAGCAACTTGAAGAATTTTAGTCAAACGAATGGACTCTATTATTATTATATAACGTCTTGTATTTATTCTGTCCATCTCTTTTGCCGAATTGCTAAGATACGGAGACGTAAACACAGCAACACCAGTTGTTATGCGGTAGTGGGAGAACAATCACAGACATGAAGACAGACATTGATACATACACACACAGACACGTCTTTTATCTGTTATCTTCTATGGGTTTCAGCCAAAGGTTGAGGCCATGCTGCTTCACCGCCTTCACTGCATCCGGGAATTTTTCCAGTATTGCGTCAGGTGAAGTAGCGAGTTGATGCTCTTCTTTGGGCCTCTTGCCGCGATGTGTGTTCATCCGGTATTACAAATAAAAAAAAACTGTCTAGACGTTTTTAGAAGACTTCCATGTCTACACCTCGCAGATCCCTGATGTTCTGTGGTAGGGCATTAAAACGTTGTGGTCCCTTGAATCCCAAGTTGTTGCAATACTGGGATCGTAGCATTCATGGAGAAGATGAGAGTTTGATACTGTGCAGTGCCGTCCAGTTCGGAAATTTTAGATTTGCATTCCGAAATATGGAGCTAGACCCTCCATTATTTTCCATATGTATAGCGCTGCATATCTCTCACGTGTCTTCTCCAGGGAGTAGAGTCGCAGTTCCTTCAATCTCTCCCAGTAGCCCATGTGTTTTACTAGGTCTATCTTCTTTGTGTGGTGGCGGTGGATCACCTCTAGTTCCGCAATTAGTTTTACACTCTGTAGAGACAACAGTTGGGAGAAGTACTCCAGACGACTGAGGACAAAGGTACTCCAAAGCAGAAGCATTGAGCCTCTGTCCCTGGTCCTGAAGGATCTAAGGCAACAACCTGCCACCTGCCTGTATAGTGGTGTGATCTCAGCAATGTGCACATGGAAAGTTGCGTCGTTACTCATGTGGATTCGCAGGGCACGCACTAACTCTAAATGTGGGATTACATTGCCTGCTGGTCCCATGTAGTTCAGTTGTAAATTGTTTGTGGGCTGATATATATATATGAAACAAGGTTTGAAAATGCAATTTTAAAGATGTTTATTCACTTGACCGGTTTCACTGTTTTAGAAAAATTGTCAAAAGTAAAATGTAAATGTTTGTATAAGCTTTGTTGTGTTAAATACTGGTTGTCACAAAAGTATTAAAATACATATATACATTCTTTGATAATAATTAGAAAATGTTGAAAACAGTTTACAAAAGTGTATTCAACAAAAGGTATTAGGAGTTCAATAAAAATCATGTTTGTTTGGTAGTAAATATATACACAGAAGGAGGTATATTTACGTATTTACAAAAATTGGACAGGAAACTGTCTTTTTAACATGTTTTGTCTCTACATATATATGCACATATATGCGAAAAGTTTTGTTAACCGGTGTCGAGTTTAACAATTCTGTATATAATAATAATGGTATTTTTTACAAACTTAAAGCTTATAAGGGCCACCGTACAAATGACAAAGGAAAATAGTCTAATGATGGCGCATATAACCACCCTCCCTCGACAGAGAAAAGTAGGCTTTCTCGTATGCATGGGACTCGAACCCACATACCTTTGTTTGCGCGACTAAGTGTGTTGTCATATTTAAGAAATATATTAGGTCATAGTTACTTTTTTTTAAACCAAACTTTATGTACTTTCGGTACGAATGGTTTTGTTACAAGGTGTAGAGTTTTGCAATTATGTAAATGATAATAATGGTATTTTTTATAAGCCTAAAGCTTATAGCTTCACCGTGCAAATAACCAAGGAAATAGTCTAATAATGGGGACGCTATAGTCTTCATACCCATGCAAACATTAACACACAGATAAATGCATATATCCGGCGGGCTTCTTTCAGTTTCTGTCTACCAAATGAACTTAGAAGGCTTCGGTTGTTCCGAAGCTATAGTAGAAGGCACTTCCCCAAGGTGCTACAAAGTGGGATTAAGCACGGAGGCGTGTTGTTCGGAAGCGAACTTCTTATTTCTTCACTGCCCACAAGGGACTACACACAGAGGGGACAAACAAAGACAGACAAACAAATTAAGTCAATTATATCGACCCCAGTGCGTAACTGGTACTTATTTAATCGACCCTAAAAGGATGAAAGGCAAAGTCAACATTGGCGGAATTTGAACTCAGAACGTAGCAGCAGACGAAATACCGCTAAGCATTTCGTCTGGCGTGCTAACGTTTCTGCCAGCTCGCGAACTTCTTACCACACAACTACTACTGCATATACAACCCATCCAAAGACTAATGCCTCTATGTATGAAACTACTTATTCTATATACATATATAGACATTATATCGAGCTTTACATCAATAACAACTTGAAAGGTTCTGTTTTTTGTTGTTTAGCCTTATAACTGCCGTAAGTAGATGAATATGTGTAAAAATTATTTCCTCCATTGCCAGCCATCATTTTCTTCCTTTAGGCTCATTGAATCTTTTTGTTCTTATTTACAATAAAACAATAAGATTTGAGTGGTATTTACCTGTTGCATCTAGCAAGTGGGGATATATCGTATAGCAAGCGATGTTATTACAAACAGTACACGAATAATTATCTTTGTACCAGTCGTAACAAACAAATGCCCAGCTTCGGTATTTAATTCGCAGTTTTCATTTTTTCTTTCAGTTGGAATGTATCTTATTTTAATAGGAAATCATATATCCCCTTCACACATGTGAAACCGTACTCATACATTTACTCTCAAACACACACATTTTTTATAGTAAATGTGAGTTCAGAGAAAGAGAGGGAGAGAAGGAGAGAGAAAGAGAGAGTGAGAGTTTAATCTCCACGACATATAAGTTTATAACGAATGTTGCTGTCTATTGTACATTCTTAGTTATACATTAAGACCTATAATAATATTTTATAGGAAAGAAAATACATGAAATAATCAATATGTATATTTATGTATCTACCCCTTGGTAAAAATTCCATAGTATTCTGATATATTAATAATTTCTGCTATTATAATAGACTTTGACATATATATATATATATATATATATATATATATATATATATATATATATATATATATATATATATATATATATATATATATATATATATATATACGTATATATATACACATACTCATATATATATATATATATATATATATATATATATATACACACGTGCAGAAACACACACACACATACGTACATATATGCATATGTGTGATATAAACTATTTGAATAATATAGTTCTTCTAACCATATTTACATTTTTCAAACTGCATTGTAAACATATATTTTGATGCCGACTCAATAAATATATTTGCCTCTGGCCAAACACAGTTTTTGAGATGGTAATATATTTCGATATCCTGCAAACTAACTTCATTCAACTTAACGAAGTAAAAAAGAAAAGAAAATTTTTCATTACTGTATTACTTTAATATTTTTTTTATGTAAGTATTAGTCTGATAATGAAAAAGCTAAAATTACACTTCCAAAAGTGACAAATGATTGATTTACATCACGGATAGAACAAATTCGTGCTCACAGATGAAAATTAAATATGTACGTAGAAAGAAAAACAATCTCCCCTTTGATCTTAAATTAATCTGTCCGTGCGTTTCAAACAAAATCACTGTTAAATTTTCCTTCAACTACAACTAGTAACTCATAAAATTAAAGCCTTACTTTATTTTCTGTTTTATTTTACTGTTTATGTTAGAGATATTCAACCTTTTTTACACGTGCGGGTCAGCACTGATCGATCCGATATATGGTGAAATCTGTTGCCCCACCACTATCGTGTCTATTTTATTGAATGCTAAGTTATATGATGGGGATTTGGTCGTTATTTTGTGCACTTAGTGTTAAGTGCTCTCATCCCGAGGTGATCGCACACTGCGGCAGTGGTCGTATTTGGCATTTATGAAGTTACGTACCTTAATGCAAACACTTTTCAGATTAAAACTTTTAAACATTTTTCTATTAAGCTAAGCAACAATTTATTCAAATGAACTTATGTATCTTGTTCAATTTTAAAAAATGTAATAAATTGATTCTTCCATATTCAATTTCTTTTGCGAGGAGTATAATTCATCAAAACTTTTCTAGGTGCAGGCGTGTCTTTGTGGTAAGAAGCTTGATCTCAACCGCATGGTTAAGTGTCTTCTACTTTAGCCTCGCGCCAACCAAAGATTTGTGAAGCCCATTGTGCGTCCTACAATACACACACACAAACACACACACACACGTAGATATAGATATAGATGTACATTTGTGTGCGTATGTGTGTGTGTGTGTGTGTGTGTGTATGTGTGTGTGTGTATGTGTGCATGTGTGGGTTTCTGTGTCTCTGTTTGTTCCCCACCACCGCTTGGCAAGCGGTGGTAGTCTGTTCACGTCCCCGTCAATTAGCATTTCAGCTGGCCAGATCGATAGAATCAGTACTAGGCTTGAAAAAACAAGTCCTAGGGTCCATTTGTTCGACTAAAAATACTTCCAAATAAGAGATAAAAGATACAAGATGCGAGTATAAAATAATTGTGAGACAATTACGTATAGTTTCCTTCCCTGCATTTGCTACAGTAGTTGTTAGCTCAGTTTGGCTACACAAACTACATTTCCATTAATATATTAAACAGAATGTAACTTACACATAAGCCTTAACTGATACTTTTGTTGCTTGTGAGATGTATTAGTTCGGTTGTATTTAACATTGAACCACATTTCTGTTTTCTACGGAACCGATTTAGATTTCAGTGACATTGCATGATTGCAACCCACTCCTTTTCGCGACCATTGTGGTTCCAGATCTACATTATATTGTGTTCACATTTTTTGATGGCATGATGGAAACCTACCATTTTAAAATTTCTATTTTTCTTTCTCTTTTGCGGTAAAGCAAAGACATAGAATCTTTGTGGTAAATGCTGGGGAATTAGTTGCTGGCAGAGATAAATCCTTATCATACACACTTAGTGTCATAAGTATCTTTAATATTCAGTCACAATGTTGTTAGTGCGAAAATACCACACTTTTATATAAAAATAAGGGATGGTTTGAAGAAAACCTGATTGCTACAACTTACAAGCCAAATTCTACATCAGTTTAACTCAACACAAAATAATGGTTTTCAGTGGTAAACGGCAGTGATCGGCATCCTGAAAACATCACTCCTGCTCAGCCCCAGCAAATACACAACGATTTAAATGCGGATATAATTTCATTAAGACCTGCATAATAGCAGTATATGAACCGCAAATCTGGTGTACAGAACAATTACATGCATTTAGCGGTTGCCTCTAAAGAGACTGTAATAAAACATGCCATACAAAATATCCAGTTCTCAATATTTTACCTTTTACACTAAAAAGTGCATCTTATAATGCATCTAGATGCATTTAGTAATTTGACCAAATACGCTCCTACTATAGGGTTGTTTAATCAGATATATCCTACCGCTGTATAACAGCAACAACACACAGCACTGCGGCTCATGGCTGCTCGACCTACTAGAAATAGCAGATACAAATCTCCCAAACCCCAAGTAACTATCTTAGTAGAAAAAAATACCTGACAATCAAACCTACTTATAACTTAAAACGAAAATTATTTTTTGAATTATAGTTGTGAAATTCAGAATGCGTACAATGGAGTATAAAAGAAAATATATTAATATATATATATATATATATATATATATATATATATATATATATATATATATATATATATATATATATATGTATGTATATATATATATATATGATGACTTTTTAAATAGAATTATAAGATGTACTCCTGAATCCTTTTCACCTTAATTTGATTTTCTTGGTCGAAAATTTTATAGCATTCGATTTTCGCTCCTGTAAACATATATGAATATAGTTCCGGTAAATTTACATGTAATGCACACTATATGCTAAAAATTATTATACTGTATGAAAATGAGTTTTTATGGCTTCTTATGGACACAATTAAAGAGAGGGCATGTTCAGTTCATGTTAAAAACTAGGGTTTAGTATGATTATTCTTAGTAGCATAACCTTACGGTTTAAATGAAACCGACAAAAGATCTAGAAACCTGTTCCATCAATTAACACATATCTAATTAGATTTCACAGCCTGCGGAAATATCTAACTGCTTTATTGATTAGTTTAGGAAGATATATTATATTCTCAGGTGCATAACAATTTTCAGTGGTCTTGTATTAATGTCACTAGGAAACTATTTAATTTCCTGCAAGGCTATTTTGACTGTCTCGAAATAAAAGAAAATTCTCATAAAGATTTCTGCGTCAGTATAAAATAAAAATTACTAAATGTCTTCACGATTGTATAGCAATAGCTTCCTTCCTTTTTCGTTTATACTAATATCTGATTACCAGTCCAGTTTGATAAAAATGTCATTATCTTATCGTTGGCCACGAGTTATAGGAGTAAATGATAATATGCTTTGGTGCCATTTTGCCCTGATTGCATATTATTTAATTGTTTGTATGATCGTCTCTGTGTCATGCATGGTTTCTTTCTTAGGAACGGTCACTATAACTCAGCATGTAGGGTGATCGTAACCTTGTTATTGCATGTTTCTCACGAGCAAACCAGTTAGTCTCCGGCTTGGAAATTGTCCTCACCTAATTATCTTTGAAGGACACGCATTCATATAATGGTATATGGAAACAATATCTGACGATACTCAGCATGGCAACAATTTTGTGAAAGCGAGTTTTATATTTATATTCTACTGATAGAATTGAAGAAATGTGTGTTGCTTAGCACGGATTAGCTCTTATAGAGAAATTAAATAAGGTAAGGCGTTTCGCCCATGGCAGTCAGCCTATTTCAAATAAATACATTATCATATGTACAATTCTTTTATTAATAAATGAAATAATAGTATGTAATTTAATATGTATTTTGCTCACCTCATGTTTGGAGTGAGTGACTACATGGAAATATAGTCGTTGGTCCACTTGTGGCTGTTGAAAATAATGCAAAATACATTTGAGATTTGAAAGATGATACCTTTTGTTTTTTCACTTTGTTATCTTATTTTCAAGGTATCATATTGGAAATACAATATCTTGTTATATTTTAAATGGAAATATTAATTGATTACTTTCTCTCAGATAATTTCAAGCATGAATCGACTATATCAGTCTCAAAATATTTGTATCTCTATGGTCTTGAGCTGCCTTCAAGTGATAATTCCTATCTGCAGCGTTCTTTCCAAATGTTGGCATAGTATACGGGATTCTTACAAGAGTGAACCATCCAAGAAACATGAATCAACAACATCAATCTCATAAAATATTTTTTAACTCTATGGTATTGTGCTGCCCTCAAGTGATGACTCCTTCCTACAACATTTTTTTCAAATAGTGGCATGAAATACTGGATTCGGACAAGAGTGAACCAGTTAAAGAACAAACAGTGTCCTGCATCTCATAATGACAACATTAAAAACAGAGAGAAAACATTTTTTTCTTTCAATGTAATATCAATAATAACAATAAAAATGATAGTGATGACGGTGATGATGACGATAAGGACTGTAATGATGATGATGATGATGATGATGATGATGATGATGATAATGACGGCAATGATGATGATTAAAAAATACCAAACCGGAAAATCACCGGACTGGATACATTCTTTACATTACTTATATTTGACGGATACTTGTCCTCATCTTCTTTGTTGTTAACACAACGTTTCGGCTGATATATCCTCCAGCCTTCATCTGCGCTCGGTAGTGAAGTGAAAGCACGTTATAAAAATAAAACTACTGAACAATAATAATAATAATAATAATAATAATAATAATAATAATAATAATAATAATAATAACAACATCGAAAAATACCTTAGGAATGAGATCCCAGGTTCGAAAATTCCCCAAGACACCTGATGAAGGCATGAGGGTATATCAGCCGAAACGTTGTGTTAACAACAAACAAGATGAGGACACATATCCGTCAAATCTAAATAACGTACATAATTTCTCATCTCTTAAATATAGAACCGTATAGTGGATTGGAAGGTATCCATAGTTTCTGACACAAGAATCTTCCCAGTAACACAGTTATATACGATCATTTTTATTGACTGTATAATGAATGGAACACCAACATAGATGCAAAAGGAACGACAGGGCTTATATAGAATGACAAAAAAAAAAAAAAGAGATTAGGTCAGCAATTATAGATCTATTATTTGCTTACTTCTATTCTGGAAAGTATTAACTAGGATCATAACTGATGAAGTTTATACTTTTCTGGAAAAGGAGAACCTATGGCCAAGGGAATAAAAAGTGGGTAGGAACAAATCTTGGGGAATTGATGATCTGCTGTATATGTAGATACTAGAATATTGAAGGAGAATGCGTAAGCAAGGAAAATTTATCTGTTTAATGGATAAGATATGGAAAGTGTACGACAATATACCACACAGCTGGCTCTTGGAGTGTCTGAAGACGCTCAGAGTTAATGAGGGAATAACCATCCTTTGGGGAAAAGCAACAAGATTGTGGAGAAGTAGAATAGACAGGCGTGAATCAATCTCTGGGCAACGTGGAAACACGCAGGAATATTTTCCAGTGAGACTCGCTGTCTCCATTACTCTTCGTCATTGTACGAATCATTCTGACAAGTATACAAAAAATCCAGGCGTGCCTATGAGGTTAACAAATCCAAGATAAGAATAAATCCCTACTTTATATGGGAGACCTCAAGCTGTATACAATAAATGAGACAGACCTAGACTTTTTTTAAATCCAAGCTGCGAGAGTATTCAGTAAAGTTGTTGGAATGCAGTTTGGTATAAATAAGTGAGAAATAATAATTATGAAGAGAGGGTGGAGGGTAAACTCTGATGGTATAAAATTCCCATAAGACAACATCATTAGATCGCTGTAGAGTAATGAGGGATATAGAAATCTACGAGTGGAAGAAGAAATGAGAGAGAAAACCACTAAAGAATACAAGAGAAGAATTAGGAAGCTGCGCGAAACAAACTTAAATGGATGGGACATCCTTAAAGCCGTAAATAGATGGCTAACGTCGTATTCAGATATTCTGCACCCTTTCTGAGATGGACAAACCTGGAACTACAGAACTCGGATAAAAGAAACAAAAAGCTGCTAACAATGCACGATGCACTCCATTCTAAAAGCAATACCGATCGACTCTACTTACTAAGAAAGGAAGTTTCCAGATGATTGCTAAACGCAGAAGACACTGTCAATACTGCAATACTGGGTCTGCAAAATTTTTATTGTGTAGAGTAAAGACAGAATATTATCGATAGCCAGAGATACTCAAAGAGTAACCGAAAGAGTTGGAGAATTAAAAAATAACAGGATGAACAACAGAGTAAACAAATGGGAAAAAATGTAATTGCATGGCGAAAATGTTGGAAATAGAGATCACTGATTCTGGCTGACGGAGAGAAACTTGAAACGACGGACAGAAACGCTAATGAGAAACATTGGGAACGATCATTAGAACAAACCTGATAAATGCAAAGTTAGAGAATACTCAGTCAGTCATCAAATGTAGAATCTGCAGGAAAGGAGACAAAAATACCAATCATTTTTTTAGCCAGTGCAGTACACCAGTACAATATGAGTATAAGCGCAGATATGACTACGTAGGCAAAAGAATGCATTGGGATAATACTCGAGTGTGTGGCTTCAAAACAAAAGAAAAGAGGTACGAACACGAAGCAGAGGGTATGATAGAAGTAGGGATTTATATGATCTGGCCATTTCACATAAAGACCGACCCTACTATTGAAGTCAGTAGGCTAGATATGATTATAAAGAAAACAAACTATAAGATCATAGATTTTGCAATTCTGTACGTTAACACAGTCGATTCTCAAGAAACTGAAAATACTGATACACATCAGGATCTAGCCAGAGAGCTGAGGAGACTGCAGAAGACGACGAGAACAATTCGACCTGTGGTAATTGGTGCCTTTGGCACAACAAAATGTTATTTAAAAGACTGAAGGAGTTTGTAACAGAAACTCGCATTGACTATCTGCAAACAACTATCATCCTATATTCAGCATGAAACCTAAGGAAGATTCTCGATATTTGAGGAAAATTGTTGCCAATAAACCTCATGATCAAATATTTTCTAACTAAATTAGCGTGCATTAGCCTAAAAATAGTAATGATATTAATAATAATGATAATGATGATAATTATAATAATAAGCATGGGTAGTCCGTTGAACATCCTTAAACAACTCTCATTCAAGGACCATTTTAGTAGGATGGGCTACTAGACCTGAAGAAAATTGTAACTGGTCCATACCTGCAAGGTCATGCGCTGTTCATGTTGGTATGAGTTCACCATGTCACGCACATATGGTTGTGATGCATTTGCCTGGTGTACACTTATCTGACGGGTAATCATGATGGGTATACTAGGCTTCATATATTTTACCCCAGTGTCACTCTAATGACATGCACTCAGTAATAATAATAATAATAATAATAATAATAATAATAATAATAATAATAATAATAATAATAATAATAATAATAATAAAGATAATGATAATAATAATAATAATAATAATAATAATAATAATAATAATAATAATAATAATAATAATAATAATAAAGATAATGATGATAATAATAATAATAATAATAATAATAATAATTATAATAATAATAATAATAATAATAATAATAATAATAATAATAATAGTAATAATAATAATCGGCAAAGTCGGGTTGAATAAAGGAGGCATGGAGACTTAACTCTGAAAAACTGGAATAAACTCGTTAATATACATTTAACCAAAATCAAAATTGTAAAATTGCATACAATTTCTCTATGAGGAATGCAATATGAAGTAAGTAAAACTGATGTTTATTTGAAGACACACATAATGGTATTTAGATAAGGATAAACAGGTACTTAGACGACAAATTGGAGTCATACAAAACAATGCGAAGCAAAATTCTGAATATAAAGGAAAGAAAACGAACATAATTTAAAATAAAACGAACATAATTTAAATACAAATGCTTAAATATTTTACACAGCAACAAAATATTATCAACTAGCATAGAGTGAATTAAAGTGATTTCGATTGAAAAGTAATGTAATATGCGGTTAAGAAACGTTTTGCCCTCAAAGGAACGACTTCAGTTAAGAAATCTGTCTTACGATGTTAGATACCAAAAGAAAAAAAAAATTGAAGGAGAAAGCTGAACTAATAAATATTACACATAGAAGTACATAAATTCGAGCTACGAGTCAACATTATATGCATTGCACAAGAGCGCTAAAAATTACGTCTGAGTAGTGAATAGTTAATGAAAACGCAGTGCGGGGATAAGAATAATACAAGCAAGCTTGTGCAGTGGTGGGGGCTTATGATGAAAAACAAGATAGCTAGCACTGAAAGTGCAACAGTAAATTTATATATAAAATAAACATTGACAGAATAAGAGTCAAAACAATTGACCACAGACAAGGAGTGATAACGTAACACAAACCAATGAAAGTATCACAATCGAATATACCGCACAAGAAAAAGTATTGCAGCAAACAGAACGAAATTTCAAAGTGGATAATGAAAAATAAAGAAGTTCACATTGAAACGTCGAACACATCTGTAGTAAAACGATAATCTTGGCCACCTGTATTTAACAAAAGCCGAATAAAAATGTACATCACAATATATTAACTAGACATAAAATCGTAGATATTCTAAAACAAACTATACAGGTGGAGAAAAAAAAAAACTAAGTTTTTGATCGTAGATCTACATAAACATCTACACTAGCTACATACAAACAAGCAGCTCCTAGAAAGTATAATTAAATGTAAGAAGGCTGTGGACGAAATTCTATACGAGGTAACTATTCAGAAAAGAAACGGAATAATTTAATGTACATTCAACAACAGTGGTACTATCCAGAGAGTCGAAGTGCAATCCAAAAAATGTGAAACTCTTTACATTCAAACTTAAAAGAAATAAAAAGAATTTAAAGGAAACAAAGTGCATAAAAGTAAGAAAAAAGAAACAATAAGTGCAGGACTTATCTCTACTTTCCGGAATGTAATAGAATAGCTACAAAATAACAAGAGAGAAAATAAAAAAAAAACAAAAAAAAAACAAATGAAAGGTAATATTTAGAAACGTGAAATGTAAATAGAAAGAAAGAGAGAAACTATAGGAAAGCATATGCAGCAAATTGGCGGGGGTGTCCGGATGCTTTGACCCAACTTTGCTTCCCTACCCCTGCTAAAATGGTGAAGTATGAAGATCGCAGCTACCGAAGGTGGTTATTAAGGCTCATGGCTAGAAAATTCTGGTTCCGCTGATGGACAGCACATCTACTTCTATTGACTTCAGTTCGTTAAAACTGTTCATATTTCCAAAGTGATCTTAGACCACGTACTTTCACATATGGCCATGTTAGACGAATAAGAAAGTCAGAAAAACCACTAATAATATTCTTAGCGGTACAAGCTAGTTAAGCCACAAATGCGACCTTGACAGGTGCTATTACTCCGGGTCATAGTAGACTTGGGAACAATAGTGGTTAAGAGATAGGTCCACACACCTCAAAAACCTGGAACTCCCGTAGCAAGCCCTACCCCCTAGCGGATGTAGTTTAAATGCAATATCTGTGCTGATATATATATATAGATGTTTAGTAGTATGTTTAATGTGTGTTGTTCTTGATATTTGTCTGGGCGTAGATTAGGCTGTGTTTGTATTTGTTGTGCTGGTTGCAGTGCTGGTATTGGGTGTGGTTTTGATGGTAGTTAAAATGGTGTTCATATGATAATGTGCCGGTTCTTCTATCTTCAATCCGATTAGGTTTTGTGTGACCGGATGTCTTTTGTCTCTTTTCTTCTTTCTCTCCTTCCTTACAAGGATAGTGTTACATCTTCATGTTTGTCGTCTTTGTGTTACAAGACATTTCAGAGTTATTTAAAAGCAGAGAGAAATATGCCATGTGGTACTGTGTTGGTGTTGGCGGATGCTGTTATTGCTATTGGTGATGTTATTTCTGTTACTGTTGCTGTACCTCTTGTTTCTACACCGTCTCTAACCACTGTTTCTCTTATTGGCACTGGTGTCTGTCTATCTGCAGTCGTTGCTGCCGTGATGACTGCTCCTGTTTCTCTTGTGTCAATGTTGTTGACCACAATGCGGATTTTGTGGTTACCATAATTTGCTAGGAATAGAGTCCCTTTGGATGGTTTATAATAATACATAGGTGGCACGATGGCAGCATTCTTTCAACAATGAAATTTTGCAGACATGTCAGCTCTGAGATGGATTCCTTGTTTTCTTGATGATCTGTTTCGGCCAATATTTCAATCGCTATGGTTGACCGGTTTTCCTTTTTCTTTTATTTCGTAGCCTGTGGACTTGCAACATATGAGTTGTTCTCCTATATTCAGTAGAAAACGATCGCTAGTTCCCCGCTGATATATCTTTCTCTTGGCACATCATCCCCCACCTTATTTCACCAGCTGAGCACCTGTTTATCACTTTATAGAAATGTTAAGAACGTTTCTTCAAATGAGGTGAATACTTACCCTCGAGCAATATAAGCTGTGCCCCCAATTTCGTAAAATACTTCTTAATGAGTGTCTTTTTAAATTAAAATTTTTTTTTTGCTTACGCCCAATATTCTGGTTTTTCACCCCTGCGTTTACTTTACAACATGTGATTTTTAATCTGCCTCTCCATCTTTTTTAGGAACACTTTTACCAATTTTCGTTAGGAAATTTTTATCATTTTCCAATCTTTTTGCAGTAGAACTCTTCTCTGTAAATGACAAGTGTAAAGGGAATCAATTAGGAGTTGGTTTACTAGCCGTGTTATTGACAGTATTAATGGCGTCAGTGTTAATGCAGTGACATTGCGGTGGTAGTGGTGGATGTAGTTGTACTGTTGCTGTTGCTAATTTTCAATTTTCACATTTTGCTCTTATTATCAACGCTGTTATTTTTCTTGATGCTGCTACTTCTCATTTGTTTCTTTACTTATATATCGTTATTATTATTGTCGTTGCCGGTAGTGATGAGGAAATGTCTGGTGTGTTGCAGGCTTTTGATAATTTCATTGCATTATTTGCTGATGTTGCTCTCAGTGTTCTTGCCCTTGGTGTTGTTGCTGCTGAAGCTGCCACTTCAGCAGTTGCTTGTTGGTCCAGAACGGGATGAAGAAGACAAAACAGTAAGAAGTCCTTTTTTGTAGGCGCTGTTCCAACAGCAGTCCATACCCTCTATTTGTGATGTGATGCTAGGACTGTTTATTTTTAAAGAACGGTTTCAGTTCGAAACAAAGTCTAAAAATCATTTTGAGGACTAAATGAATTGAGTAGTTTCTCAAAGCTATGATCAATTTAGTCATAACATAAAGAAGAATTTTAGCCCTAGAAATGTTCTCATATATCAAACCACATTTTTCGAGCAATATCAGAGAAGCTTATAGATTTTGGCACAGGGCCAATATTTTTGAGTGTAGGAGGAAATCAATTATATCTGCCTTACACTTGATAGTTTTTATCCTATTAACCCCGAAAGTATGAAAGCCAAAATCAACCTCAGCAGAATTTGAACTCAAAACCTAAACGTAGATGAAATGTTGCTTAGCAGTTTCTCTGGTGTGCTAACGGCTCAGCCATTTTCCTGCCTTAACAACAACAACAACAACAATAATAATAGTAGTAATAATAATAATAATAATAATAATAATAATAATGATAATAATAATAATAATAATAATAATAATAATAATACCTGAGGCAAAAGAAAAACTAAAGCAAGACATCCTTGCCAAAGCACAGAGGATCCGCCGGTATGAGAAACGCCAACGTTTCTTTGAACAAAACAAACAGTTCAAATCCAACCCCAAAAACTCTACCAAGAACTGGGTAAAAATAAAATAGACATTACTTCAGCACCAACAGCAGAAGAACTAGAGAAATTCTGGAAACAAATATGGTCGGTGAAGCAACAACCCCAAAAAAGGACCATTAAAACAACGAACTTAGCACCTGAGCAACTCTGGGCCCCTATAACAACTGAAGAGGTCACCCAGACACTGCAAAGACTAAGCAACTGGAAAGCATCTGGACACGACCAGATCCCCAATTTCTGGTTAAAACACCTGCCAGCAATGCATAAAAAGCTGGCAGAAAACTTTAACAACATAATAGCAGATCCAGAAACAATGCCTGAATGGCTCACAAAAGGGAAAACCATCTTAATCCCCAAATCCACGGAAACGGAGAAACCACAAAACTATAGACCTATAACCTGTCTCCCTACGATCTACAAAGCCTTTACTGCAATAATATCGCAGAGAGTGAGTAAACACCTGGAAAATAACAACCTGTTTCCAGAAGAGCAGAAGGGATGCTGCAAGAGCTCATACGGCTGTAAAGATCAATTATTGATCAATAAAGCCATAACTGAAGACAGCCGCAGAAAGAAGAAAGGCCTCAGTATGGCCTGGGTGGACTACCAAAAGGCTTTCGACAGTGTTCCCCACACGTGGATTCTGGAAACACTAGCCATAAACAAGGTGGCACCAATTATCATAAAATACATAGAGCACTCAATGAACAAATGGCAGACAGTGCTACAGCTCGAAACAAAAGAGGGACTTGTGAAAACGAAAGCCATCCCCATTAGAAGAGGAATATTCCAGGGAGACACGCTCTCTCCACTCCTGTTCTGCCTGGCACTCACACCTTTAACAGAATTGCTAAATAGAACTGGATGCGGTTACAAATGCTATGGAAAAACAGTCAGCCACCTTCTATATATGGATGACCTAAAATTATATGCAAAAAACGACAAAGATCTAGAAACACTACTACAGACAGTACACGGCTTTACCAAGGAAATAGAAATGAAATTCGGATTAGAAAAATGTGCCAAAGCAACCCTGAAAAGAGGAAAATTAGTTAAAAGTAGCAATATAACACTAGATAAAGCCAATGAAATAAGAGAACTAGACGAAAGCCAGCCATATAAGTATTTAGGAGTCAATGAACTAGATAGGATACAACATACACAAATGAAAGAAAAAATAAAGAAAGAGTACTATAGACGAGTTAGATCAATACTAAAAACAGAGCTCAATGCTAAAAACAAGATAATGGGTATCAACACTTTAGCTGTCCCAGTTATAAGCTACAGCTACAACATCCTTAACTGGACGCTAAACGAACTATGTAAAATAGACAGGAAAACAAGAAAAATAATGACAGGATATAGGATGCACCACCCAAAATCTGACATAGAAAGGCTATATATACAACGCACAGAAGGTGGCAGGGGTCTTATACAGCTAGAAAACTATTATAAAATAACCACCATAGGACTGCAAAAATACCTACTCCAGAAGCAAGGGAAACTAATACAAATAGCCACAAAACACGAGCAAAACAAAAAACTGTTTTCAGAATTTAAGGAAGCTGACAAATACAAACAAGAAATCAATCTACCTAACAAATACGAAGAAGAAGAAGAAACAACAAAAGCTATAAAACAAATGAAATCCAAACTAAAACTAGAAAAGCAACGGACCATGATAAAACGATGGCAAGAAAAGCCCCTACATGGTAAATACTGGGCTAAACTAAATGCGAAAGAAATAGACAGAGAAAAATCCCAGCAATGGCTGAGAAGCTCAGGACTCAAAGCAGAGACTGAAGGATTTTTAATTGCTGCACAAGACCAAAGCCTCCCCACCAGAAATTACCAAAAACACATAATGAAAAGAAATATAACAAGTAACTGTAGAATATGTGGAGATCGACAAGAAACAATAAATCATATTATCTCTGGCTGCCAAGTCCTGGCTAAGAAGGAATATATTCACAGACACGACAGAGCTGGGACCTACATACACTGGAAGCTATGCCAACATTATGGAATAGCAACAGAAAAAAGATGGTATAAACACACACCAGAAAAGGTCACAGAAAACGAGAAAGCAACCATACTCTGGGATATGCCAATACACACAGATAGAGAAATTAAGGCAAATAGACCAGATATAGTTGTCAAAGATCATGAAGAAAAAAAATGCCTTCTAATTGATGTTTCAATACCAGCAGATGACAACGTTTCTCTAAAAGAAATGGAAAAACTTTCAAAATACAAAGACCTGGAAATAGAGATAATTCGAATGTGGAATCTAAAAACAGAAACAATTCCTATCATAGTAGGTGCCTTAGGTATAATAAAAAAATATTCAGACAAATACATAACAAAAAACACCAGGACTTACAAATATATATAACATACAGAAAATTGCACTACTGGGTACTGCACACATTCTACGCAAAACACTTTCAATACAGTAAACATAAGAGCACCACAGCAAACCACAGCACATACCCAAGGCGCACAGAGCTGCGCTCGGTAGTGAAGTGAAAGCACGCTATAAAAATAAAACTACTGAATAATAATAATAATAATAATAATAATAATAATAATAATAATAATAATAATAATAATAATAATAGCCACAAAACACGAGCAAAACAAAAAACTGTTTTCAGTATTTAAGGAAGCTGACAAATACAAACAAGAAATCAATCTACCTAACAAATACGAAGAAGAAGAAGAAGAAGAAGAAGAAGAAGAAGAAGAAGAAGAAGAAGAAGAAGAAGAAGAAGAAGAAGAAGAAGAAGAAGAAGAAGAAGAAGAAGAAGAAGAAGAAGAAGAAGAAGAAGACAACAAAAGCTATAAAACAAATGAAATCCAAACTAAAACTAGAACAGCAACGGACCATGATAAAACGATGGCAAGAAAAGCCCCTACATGGTAAATACTGGGCTAAACTAAATGCGAAAGAAATTGACAGAGAAAAATCCCAGCAATGGCTGAGAAGCTCAGGACTCAAAGCAGAGACTGAAGGATTTTTAATTGCTGCACAAGACCAGAGCCTCCCCACCAGAAATTACCAAAAACACATAATGAAAAGAAATATAACAAGTAACTGTAGAATATGTGGAGATCGACAAGAAACAATAAATCTTATTATCTCTGGCTGCCCAGTCCTGGCTAAGAAGGAATATATTCACACACACGACAGAACTGGGACCTATATACACTGGTAGCTATGCCAATACTATGGAATAACAACAGAAAAAAGATGGTATAAACACACGCCAGAAAAGGTCACAGAAAACGAGAAAGCAACCATACTCTGGGATATGCCAATACACACAGATAGAGAAATTAAGGCAAATAGACCAGATATAGTTGTCAAAGATCATGAAGACAAAAAATGCTTTCTAATTGATGTATCAATACCAGCAGATGACAACGTTTCTCTAAAAGAAATGGAAAAACTTTCAAAATACAAAGACCTGGAAATAGAGATAACTCGAATGTGGAATCTAAAAACAGAAACAATTCCTATCATAGTAGGTGCCTTAGGTATAATAAAAAAATATTCAGACAAATACATAACAAAAACACCAGGACTTACAAATATATATAACATACAGAAAATTGCACTACTGGGTACTGCACACATTCTACGCAAAACACTTTCAATACAGTAAACATAAGAGCACCACAGCAAACCACAGCACATACCCAAGGCGCACAGAGCTGCGCTCGGTAGCGAAGTGAAAGCACGTTATAAAACTACTGAACAATAATAATAATAATAATAATAATAATAATAATAATAATAATAATAATAATAATAATAATAATAATGATAATGATAATAATAATAGCAATAATAATAATAATAACCTCCTATGGAAAGTATTAACAGGTATCCTCCGGGAGAAAATATATACGTTCCTTGCGGAAAACAATCTTCCGCCAGTAGAACAAAAGGGTTGCCGAAAAGGAACCAACGGCACCAAAGACCATCTTGTGATAAACAAGGTTATAATGACGAACTGTAAAGGGACCAAAAAACTTATGCATGTCCTGGATAGACTTCAAAAAGGTTTACAACAAGTTGCCGCATTCATGGAGTTTGGAAACGCTCGACATTTTATAAAGAGCTGGGAACGTGTGTGCGCTGATTAAGAACAGCATGCCTAGTTGGAAGACCAGCATTTAGCCGAGGTAACAATCAAAACTGTTATCTTCCAAGGAAACTCTTTTTCGCCTCTCTTATTTGTTATAACCTTGATCCCACTTTCTGTAGTTCTACGTAAAATGAACTTGCATTATGATCTAAGGAAGAACGGACCTCGTCTCAACCACCTTCTCTTAATGGATGATTTTAGAATGTTCGCAAAACAGAGCCTGGAATGGAAAGGCTGGTTGAGACTGTGCAAATGTGCAGCAAGTATATTGGGAGGGAAATTCAGTATCTCTAAGTGTGCGGTGATTACTTTGAAGCGGGGGGAAATAGTAAATTGTAGGGGCAAAGATTTGCCAAAATGAGAGATGCCAGACTGGAGTACCTGGATAATGATGTGTACAAGTACCTTGGGATCCTGTTAATGGACAATATCTTGCACAGTGAAATGAAATACAAGGTCATCATTTCATATTGCAAGCGCCTCAAACTTCTCTTGAAATAAAAGCTCAGCTCAAGGAACCTTGTTACTGCCATCAACATATGGGCTGTTGCTGCAGTCCGCTATAGGGCACACATCCTGATATGGACACAAGCGGAAATTGACCAACTCGATCATACTACCCGAAAGACAATGACAATGCATATTGCCCCCCACCCTAAGGCAAATTTATACACATACTCCATGAAGAGAGGTAAGGGTGGATGTGGGCTAATTAGCGTACGCGAGTGCATGAACATAAAAGGAGAAACGTGGCAGGATATTATGTATACAACAAAGAAGACCTGTTACAGTATCCTACCAGTGCAGGAGGAGTTAACAAAAATGGATTTGAGAGCGGTCATGAATTCTGAACAAGAACAGCCAGTGAGGGAGAAGAAAACCTCCTCCATATGGAATTTCATAATCATTTCCACCGTGAAACCAACAAAATTAAAAGAGCAGGAAGCATCTTGGAGGTGGCTCGACAAGGGTGACCTAAAAAGAATACTGAAAGCCTAATCATTTTGGCCCAGGACCAGGCGTTGAATATCAATTCAGTGAAAAAGAATATATACGACACAAGTGCATCGGACATCTGCAGAACGTGTGGGAAGAGAGTCGACAGCATGATTCACATTGTTAGTGCTTGTGAAAGTATTGCGCAGAAAGAGTACAAGCGTTGACACAACAAAGTAGCTCAAAACCTCCACTGGCTACTACGCCGTAAGAGTGGATATAAGGTTACGGGTGCTTGGTACCAGCATACACTGGAAAAGATAATGGACGAAAAAGGGAAAGCAAAAATCCTCAGGGACTTTGATTTCCAAAGTGTTAGAATACCGAAGGTCGGATATAGTAATCTGCAGGAGGGACAAACAAGAGTGCCAACTAATCGGCGTAGCAGTACCAGGAGATCAACATATCATCATGAAAGAAAGAGAAAAAGTTGATAAATATGGAGACTTGGGATTTGAGATCGCTAACATGTGGCAGCTACAAGAATCGAACATAAAAGTTATCCCTATTGTCATCGGAGCATTGGGTTCAATAGTAGACACAATATCTTCAATCAACAACTTCACGATATTGTTAACTGTGTGACGTCTATAATAAAAATAATAATAATAATAATAATAATAATAATAATAATAATAATAATAATAATAATAATAATAATAATAATAATAATAATGAAGAAAGTTATCTATGGGAAATCACATCGTAGCTGAGATATAAAAATCTATAAACGTCTCAAAGTTGTAGCAAACATATGAATAGAAAAGGCTTACACATTTTTGAGGAGTGCTGTTAAATGAATATTCTATCATGTGAATGCCTACAACAACTTGACGCTACTCTCAAAATTCTACTTTTACCAGCCCCTAATCCACCGCTAGTCATGTCAAGTAGCACTCCAATCAAAATTCTGTATTAATTGCCACAAGATAACTGATTCTCTGTTTAACGCCGCTGCATCTGCAGTAGCTAACACAACAGGCGTAAATCTGTCTAAAGAAATCGGGGGAGACAATATCAGGACCCCTCTGCCTTCTAGTAATAATATATGTATAATACTGTGAAATTATAGCAGTGAACAAGTGAATAATAAGACAGGACTATAGTAATAATAGTGAAAATATAATAGTGAACAAGTAAATAATTACCCAGATTGATAATTACCCAGAATAATTACCAAGTGGTGTTATGAAACCGTCGTGTCGTCGGCGACTAAACCAGCAATCCCACTAAGCTTGCTTGGTACGGATGGTGGAATTTCGACACCCTGCGGGATTAAAAGCAAACCCCAGTAAATGTCAGAAGAACTCAGAAGAGTCCATGGGCATTCCAAAAACAGGTAGACAGAACTCATTATCCTTGGTTGATACAATAGGAAGAAAGACTCTGATTTAAAACTGGGGTAGATAGGACTTCTTAGTCACACTGGCGATAACTTGTCGGTATCCAACAGCTCTATGCCTGCAGATAGAGTTGGATACAAAAGAAAGAACAAGCAGAAGGTAAAAAATCATAATGGCGTAGGTGAGATTGTGAGAAACAAAGTTAAAAAGACATTTAGGACAAGTTGATAGATTGAGAAGATGGGAATTACAGAATAAAAAAGCACAAGAATAATGCTGGAAAGAATATATAGAATAATAGATAAAGGTTATGATGTGATTTTGGAAGAACTGAAACAAAAGTAGTAACAGTCAAAGCAAAACTGGAAAGATATGACTACAGAGAAAGACAGTTCAGGCAAAACAGATTAATAACTTTCTTTCCACTAATGTGGAAACTAATGCCAGGGGCTTTGGCCGGTGAACTGTACAGATACTTGGAAAAAAGTGGGCTGATACCCACTGCCGAAAGAGGAGCCGAGGAACGAAGGATCAGCTCTTAATTATCAGGAACTGCAAGAGAACACTTACAAATAATAGAAATGTATGGAGTAGCAGAGTATATGAGAAGCCTTATATGGAATAGCATTGAATAATAGTTGTGACGACACGACCAGGTAGCGGAAGTGCTACATTGGAAACTGTGCGAAAAGTGGGGGCTAGAGAGAGGCAAGACGTGTTATGAGCCCAAAACAAAGAGAGTGGCGGTGTCGGAGACTAGCAAGATCCTCTGGAATTTCCCAATACAAACAAATCAGGTGCTAGAGCATAACAGACTAGACTTAGTTGTGGTAGACAAGGTGCCTCACCTATGCTATATATCAGGTCATCTCATAAGTTCTGTCCGAATTTTGAATAAAGAAAACAAGTGATCGAATGTTATATTTAATTAAAATTTAATCCTCAATGTACTTTCACTGATTATCTATGACTTCCTTCCATCTATTTACAAGCTTTATAATCACATCAATGTAAAAATCTTTTGGTTTCAAAGCGAAGAACTCTGAAATGTCAGTTTCGACCTCCTCCTGGCTTGCGAAAGTTATGTCCCCCGAAGTGGATGAATTCATTGCCCATATCATCCACTTTATTGCAGATGCGGCACAGCGGAGACAGCTACTCATTCCTCAGGTTAACCTTCCAGTTCGTGGCCACAGATTGGTCTTGCGCCGCCAGTTTAGTGTTCTTTGTTTATAATTTTAAGGTTTCTCTTTTAAGCCCATTCCACCTTCATTTTCCAGTCATTTCTGTTGTGGCTACATGTAATTGATTGTGTAGCCGCTTCTTGCATAATTCTTTTTCATGTCCATTTTGTATTTTTTCCTTCGTTGTCCCTTTTTCTCTGCTTTCAGTACTCCCTTGTTCCTAAATGTCACTAGCAAGGTTTCCTTAATTTGGGCTCGGTATCTCATTAAGCTCTCGAGTTCGATACGCACGCAGTCTTCAATACTTATCAGTCCCCTTCCACCATTTGCTCTCTTCCTGTATAGGCGATCAGTGTCTGCACGTGGATGATGGGCTCATGTTTCTTAGGATATTTCTTGACTTACTGTCCATCTCCTTTAGATCCTACTCTCTCCACTTCAGGATTCCAGCACTATAACGAACTACTGCGTGTTTATTGACTAAATTATATTTCTGGTATTCAGCTTTGAAGCCAATATTTTTCTCACTCATCGCAGGTACTCTCTTTTTGTCTTTTCCTTCATGTCATGGTGTTTGATTCCATCTACATCAAATATTTCTAGGTATTTGTAGCTGGATTGATATTGAATTGCCTTCATCATAATACGTCTTGCCTCTCGCAGTAGAGCTGTTGCAAAATGTTTACCCCCTTGGCACGGCCAGAATAATCAGGAAAGTATTAGCTAGCTGAAAAGAACGGATAGCATGGTATCGTAGGCTGCATATAGTAAGCCCGCTACTCATTCAAGACCTCCTCCGCGAGCCTCAACAAAACCTGTAATAAAGAGATAATAACAATAATAATAATAATAATAATAATAATAATAATAATAATAATAATAATAATAATAATAATAATAATAACAACAACAATAATAATAATAATAATAAGAACAACAATTTCTGTATCATCAATGATTTAGCATAATGGCAACTAGTTATGACATTACAGAACACACATACATGAACGCGTTCATACGCACGCGCACATGAAATGACACTTAAGCCAAAATTATTAACGAAAGTAATTAATTTTAAACTCAAATGTATATTAAATGTTTTCCTCTTTTTATTGAAATAAACAGAAACAGTGTCTAAAAGGCTTACCACCATAATAACCATTTGAATTCCTTATGAGTGATGAAGTATCAAATGTATAAAGCTATACTCATAAGATTGACCACACATTACAAATCAAGATACCAGTGTAACGCAATTTTTATACGAATCAATAGAGTGGCGCACAATATGCTAAGAATAGCAATAAAATCTATATCAAACGACATCTATCTCCTGAAAAGTGAATATGAGCAAACTATACTTGAGATCAGATACTTGAGATCAGAACGAAATATTTATTTCTCACTTGAATGGCTTCATAATAATTCTCATCTATAGCTGGCTTGAACTGAACAACAACAAACACAACAACAACAACCTCTTCATTATCGACAGCATCAACAACAAAGATTTAAGAAAACAAAATGTGTTGTGTGCACGCTCATATTTTGATCAAAATATGTTGCTAATATATAGTTAGGGTTAAGGCCTTGAGCTAGCAGAAACGTTAGCACGACAGTCAAGATGCTTAGCGGCATTTCGTCAGTCTCTACGTTCTGAGTTCAAATTTCGTCGAAGTTGATTCAGATTCGACAAAATAAATACCACTGAGCACTACGGACGATTTATTCGAGTTGGCCCCCTCCTCCAAAACAGCTGTCCTTATACCAAAATTTGAAACCAATATACAGCTAGAGGTTAAAGCAGCAAGCTGGGAGAATCGTTAGAACGCCAAGAAAAGGTTTAGCGACATTTTGTCTGTCTTTACGATCTGGGTTCAAATTCCGCCGAGGTCGATTTTGCCTTTCATCCTTTCGGGGTCGATGAAATAGGTACCAGTTGAACGCTGGGGTTGATGTAATCTATTTACTCCCTCCCAGAAAATTCCAGGCCTTGTGTCAAAATTTGAATCAATATACACCTAGAGTGAAAGATAAGAGCCGAATATAGAATGATTTGATTGCCGCTTCCACTGTTACTATTGCATAAAATTTAACAACTTCAGCCTGATTAAATTAACACCAATATAAATCGTAGTTACCGAACAAACAATCAATAAGAGAAGTGGAAAATGTAAAAAGGAAACCGAATTATGCTTAGATCTTTTTTCTTTTTTACCTCTTTGACCCTCGCTTTATGTCCCTCTTTTGTTACTTCTGTCTTTTTTATTTATTCTCCAGGATTTCTGCAGTTCTATCTAGAGTTCAGGACAAACATAGAATTGGATAAAGTTAGAAGTATCATATGATGATTTGAAAGCTTATGTCCCAAATATGAAACGGCTGTTTTATAAGAATTCAGTGTCCAAAATTGGTCAGAAAAACAGATCCAGTTCTACATCTGGGAAATTAATTATAAAGAAAACTAATAAAAAAACCGAAATCCTGCGAGGTAAATTAGTAGAGACAGATGAATTTCCAATAATGCTCAAATTCATTGTCATGTCGGAGAGAAAAGAGAATGGCAAGTTTAAATAGAATACTATATATTAATCAAATACTAATATTATTTAAACTAAATAACCCAAATAAGTAATATATATGTGACTGTGTATACTCAGACACATCCAAATTGTGTTATGTTATTTAAAAATATGTAAGTGATAAGCGTGTCTGGATAGGAGAAAATAAAGTGTTGACTGAAAAACATTATATATCCAAAATTGCTGAGATTCTGACTTTTCTATCTATCTATCTATCTATCTATCTATCTATCTATCTATCTATCTATCTATCTTCTATCTATCTATCTATCTATCTATCTATCTATCTATCTATCTATCTATCCATATGTGTGTGTATTTGTGCGTATAATTAGTTGTGTGTGTGTGTGTGTAAGTATCCATGATTATGCATATTTGCACGAAGACTGCAACTCAGAGGTCGTATTCAATTAGAAAGCCATTGTAAAAATATTTGCTGTAGGAGACTAGAAGCATGTTAAATCTAAATAGAAACTAATGCAAACATGAACAATATCAGCTAAAATTATAACTCTGCCCATTCTTCCCAATGCTCAACAAATATCAAATGTTGTGAAACCAAAACAGCAAGATGGAGAGACACTAATGATGTATTATGAAAAATAGAATATAATTTAAAATACGACTATGAAATGCAATAGCGTGGCGTTGACATACACATCGAAAACTCAATGACGTCAGGCAAATGAGAAATGATTTACAAAGATTTTCCAACCTAAGAAATCCAGGTCCATGCTAACATAAAAAGTATCAAATACATACGTACACACAGATAGAAAAAACAGATAGATAGATAGATAGATAGATAGATAGATAGATAGATAGATAGATAGATAGATAGATAGAGAGAGAGAGAGAGAGAGAGATAGATAGATAGATAACGAAGTTGAATATACAAATATAACAAGAATATTTAATGTCACTTACTCAACAATAAGTCACAATGTTTCTGCTTACCCATTCTAACATTTAGAATATTTATTACATCAACGTCACTTAGTTGGATGATTTATACAATGAAACCTATGCCACTATCATGGCATAAGAACCAAGAACACTTATAATAATCTTATATTACAAAATGATACAGGAAATGAGAAATTCGGATGGGTAGGTAGTGCCATTCTAGAGAAATATTCTACTTATTCATATAGTGAGACTAACATATATTAACACAATATTATAAAGACATATTCATTCTGACAGAGAACGAAGTCTAGCTAAACATAATTTTAAAATATTGAAGAATTTAACGAAATATGTGATAACGAAATACAGATAACTTTAATTTGGGGTTAAAGAATGATTACATTGATAGAAGTAACACACACATATTATACAGAACATAAGCATACTGTTCTTGTGTATGGCACAAAGCAATGCCCAATATTATACAATTTAAGTAATCAATTAGTCTAATTATTGGTTTCAAATTTTGGCACAAGGCCAGCAATTTCTGGGGATGGGATAAGTGGATTACATCGACTATGTTGCTGCACTAGTGATAATTTTATCAGTCCTGAATGGACTAAAGGCAAAGTCGACCTCGATGGAATTTGAACTCAGAATGTAAACATAGGCTGAATGTCACTTAGAATTTCGCCCAGCAAGCTAAACGGCCTGCTATCTCACCGTCTTAATAAATGGAGATATTAATGAGTTTAGTCATTTGATAGATGTAATGCCCATTCCTACATTGCCCAATTTGCCATCTCATATTTTAAGGCATAAAATTATGGTTTGAGTGTTTGGGCACTAAGTTCAACTTTTTTTATATTTTTCCAACAAATATTAAATGTGAAGTCGAAACTTCGTAAACTTTGAATATAAAACACTTAAAATGTCATAAAATGCATTATCAACCCTGATAGCAGTTACTACAACGTTTCACTCCCAAATTTTATAACATAAACCGTTATACTTTTCACAAATGGTTCCAATATATTGATTTCAAATTTTGACACAAGGCCAGCAATTTCGGTGGAGGGATTAAGTTGATTATGTCGACTCCAGTGAAAATTCGAACTGAGAACCTGAGGACGAACGTAATGCTACTTAGCATTTTACTCGTCGCGTTAACCATTCTGTCAGCTCACTGCCTTAAATGAGGCTTCTAATATATTGGGTTTCAAATTTTTGCACAAGGCCAACAAGTTCGAGAAAAGGGATAAGTCGATTATGTCGATTCCAGTGTCCAATTGGTGCTCATTTTATCGAACTCGAAAGGATGAAAAACAAAGTCGACCTCGGCAGAATTTTAACACAAACGAAAAGACGGACAAAATGCCGCTAATTGTTTTACACAGCATGATAGCGATTCTGCCAGATCGCCACCTTAGATCGTTCGGATTCATTGGTTTCAAATTTTGGCACAAGGATGGAAAATCTGGTGGAGGGTTTAAGTCGATAAATCTCGGACCCCATAGTTCAAATGGTATTTATTTTATCACTCCCTATAAGATGAAAACAACGTGAATATCGGCACAGTTTGAACACAGAACGTAGGCAGACGAGAAGCCGCTAAACATCCTATCCGTTGCGTTAACGATTTTACCAGCTTGCTGCCTTAAAAGATGCTTCTGATATATTAACAGCACTATTATATTTGCAAGAAAGTGACCAAAATACTATGCTATCGCATATGAACTCAAAATCATAACAAAGCAAAATAACTCTCATTTAATAGAAAGCTTCTACTCTAGATAGAAAATCGCCACTAGTGATATATATTCTCACTAAGTAGGTTAATTGTAGATCACATAATTAAATTACTTGTTCGAAAACACTAGTTCCCTGCAGGATATTTGAACTGATGTCATTTCAGTTACGGTGATACAATATCTTCTGCACTCAACGATATCTCTTTTATAAAATCATATTAACATTATGTGTATTATATGTAAGATGATAAGTATAGTGTTTGTTTATGCAGCTGCCTGTCTCGGCTAATTTCCTAAAGAATTTCATTAGCGACTTTTCGAAAATAATTATTTGTTCTATTTATTTTATTTGAGATTTACGACCACGTAACAAATGAGAGATCACATTAAAATATGATCATTTCAATAAGACTTAAGACTGCAGAACATATTTTATCTGACACTTTTCACTTGTGGCCACCGTAATAGATAAATATTTGAAAGTAACATTGTGGTCAATTGTCTCATGGAATATAAATGAAGGAATATATGGACGTTTTAATAATAAACGTATTCCTACTGGACGGTCAGACAAAATCATAACTTTGATAAGGCATCTATAAAGTGTTTGTACAACAATTATCCAAATAGTCTCAGGAGAATATGGCAAATAATTATAATCGATTTTTGGGAAAACGAAATCAATAGCATTAAAGTTGGTTCAGCTATTTGTTCGGATTAGGTCAGTTATTTTCCCATTTAGGCGTCCGAGGAATTGGTTCAAAGTCAGCGTGTCAAATTAATCAGCTTTCTATTCGATCTCAAACCTTGAGGCATTATCTATGACTGGTTTATTTCACCTATGCTTTTTTTCCTCCCATAAGTCCAGACAAAAACATTTTTTTGTCGTGCTTGTAGGAAACAAACCATCACACGCGCGCGCGCGCACACACACACGCACACACGCACCAACCCCACCCCCCACCCCCCACACACACATATTGACAATGAAGAGGTGCTGCCGTTATAAATAGTTTTAGTGTGGTATTCCAGTAACAGAATTGAAAGATTACTGTATTATATTAGGAAATATAGAAAGGTATATCTGGGTTGCACGCTTTGACTTCAATCAAATTCTGATAAACTCTATTAACAATATCCACGTGATGTAAACATCAAAATGGTCTGGAGATGCTGATCGTGTGCGCTGGAGTGTAATGTTTGTGTAGAAATTAAATAGCATATATAAGCATAAACACGCGTTTCATTTACCATTCTCATATTGCTTCGTTTGATGATAATTTAAACTTGGCCCATCTGATCAAGAGTGGTTTTGCGCGGCCACAAAAGAGATAATTTATTAAAGATGCTAATAGACATAACAAAACTAACCAAACACTCATTTATTTATCTGCACTTAAGCACTTAAGCTTTTCAAATAGACTACTTTCATTATGTTTACTCCGAATACAGACCAATATGATGTCGTCAGTTGTCTGCTGCCATGCTTACTTAACAATAAAATCACTCTAGATATACAGGTATTCAATAAAGTTCCATTGCGTTAATTTGTCACAGCAGTATATACAATACCCATTATTTTGCAAGAACTCTCAGATTTCTGAGATCATTGCAACAGAAACTTGTTTAATCACCAGCAGGAGCTGTTTTGATGAATAAAATTTGTGCGAAATGTTTATGACAAATCTGTCAGTTAGGTAAGAAGGCAGAGAACTAGTTTTGAGCACCAGAAAATGTTGCAGAAGCGAAAATGTGGTAGGGAAATGAAACCATAGGTCCATGGACAAACGTTCGCAATATTTCTTTTAATTGTCTTTGCCAATAATCTGTGCGTGCCTTCTTGGAAGTCCTGCAATCAAACAATAATTGTTGTGCATATATCTACAGTTATTGTCTCAAATATGTCAGGGCCAAAAGTAGATTGTTAGATTGTCATCTTCATTAATCATTAGTCAACTTTGCTATTGGCTACAGAGTGTATTCAATGTAATTCAATACTTCACTGGTTCTTATTCATAACATTGAGTGAAGGAATCTAGAGTCCTAAACGTCACAACAAAACGACAAATTATTTTGTCCAACACACCGAAAACTCTGTCAATATTCTTTTTCAACTATTGGTTGTTGCTTATTTGTAAATATCTACAGCAATCTTACACATAGAACAATGTTTCGAAAATAACAGTCATAGTATCTGCCATTGCATTTACTTGTCGATGGTAAAATAAATCAGAAAACTTGTTTATTGTGATTTTTTATAGTTTAGTCCTAGGAAAACTGTAATGGAGCAGGCCTACGGTCGAAGAAGTTCTATTTGTAACTCACCCCCCCCCTCTTACAGATATCGGGTATCTTGTATTTCTCATCAAATATGAGTGTAACGTATGATTTGAGAGGAATTTAGTCAATATTTCCATTAGACGCTTCTACTATGTACAGACACTCGAGTTAGAAGAACAAAAACGAAAAGGCAAACATGCAGTTGGGCGCATGCCTTTTTAATAATCACGAGTATCTTTCATGTAAATATTTATTTTTGCTTCTGTAAACAGTAAAAGAAATGGAACGACGTAAATGATGTATGTTAGAGAGATTTATGTTAAATAGATTTTAATATTGCTTTTGTTTTCTGAAAAGAGTTTGGCTTTATTCGCGATGCTTGTGAAATTGTTTTGTGAAATTCATCTACGAAAATTACTCATATCTTCAAATATTAACGAACACCCACTTATCAAAAATGCAATAAATAAGGGTTTGGTCCCTTGTCACGATGATGATATTCTTCTTAAACTGAAATACTAAAAAAGAAATATACGTATCTCTTCAGTCGAGGTATAACCCTGATCATTGGTGTTGTTTTTTTACCTTCTTCAGGTTCAAAATATTTCTGTTCAATCAGCCTTACGAATAAAACCATGTCTCCTAAGCACCGTACACAAGCAACAGCATTTTGCAATACTTAACTCACTTTAAGATGGAAGGCCGCGACGTCAAAGGGAATTTTGCAGTTATTTCTAACTGATTGTATGCCCTCATACAGTTCCGTTGTTAACTGGTCTAGTATGAAGTTATAATGTGGGATATCATTCCATGATATAAACGGCTACAGGTTCTTCCATTTGTTTTCCATTTAATTATCGCCATGCTTCATGGTCAATCAATGATCCCATAAGACTCGGAAGACCATATTCTCTTGTAATGGTTGAAATGAGAATAGTTCTGTCAGCGCTAGTAATACTGTTGTCGTTAATGAAATGGTGTATTCAGGGACGAAATCCAGTTGCCACTTTGCTGCCACTTTGCCAGACTGCCATGTCGATTCAGGTTGGGAAATTCACTGCATTATAAGATATTTTTGTAGCCCCAGATGAAGGCTACATGATTGAATTTATCAGCAACATTATTTCAGCTATGACAATCTTGTCTCTATTTCATGTACTGTATTTGAAAGACTGCATTATATAATGTTTTTTAAAAAATTTCTTAAGCAATTTCAAGTGTGTAAATGGTTGCTAAATGAGGCTAATCAAGAGATAATATCGAAGATATGTGTATTAGTTCATTTGCAAGACGGTTTATTAGCAATGCATTTTTCTCTGCACACATGTAAAGCTTTATGTTTGTTATAAAATATGTCCGCATTAAATATTTCACATGATTCCTACCTGTATTATTACTTGAATTCGGATTATGAAACACTTACGTTGAACACAAACATCAACGTTGGTTATATTTTCTTTACTCCAAAATGAACGGCATTTTTTACTTATCAAAACATAAGGGAACATATTTTCAACGTATAATTTAAAGCACAAATGATACAAATAGGAAAAGGAAGGAATATTTTAAAAGCTACTCTCTCAGAACTATGAGATTATCTTTTACACTTATGACAAATAAACCTGAATGTGGATGACAATAATGTGTAACATGTCTCATGATACAAAATAACACTGAAATACATTGGATATGTCTTCTTATAATCACGAATTTTTTTTTCTCAAAAGGTAATCCTTATATCCAACGAAACATGTATGCTTTGTTAGAACAACTAATACTGCGTTATTAGCCTTGAGAGATCCTTTCATATAGGCATTTGCATAAAAACACACATATACGTCGTAACAGACGATATTCTTTTGTCATGGATAACGGAATTCCCATATCACGTGATTTCGCTGAATTGGAAGTCATCAGTGCGAAGCGATCGGTGTTCTAACAAGGCATCTTTGCTTAGTTGGATACAAATATTACATTTTTTTGTATTAATACTGCTTCCGTCGCTATAATAATTACTTTTTGATAAGCCTACTGGCTATTTGCGACATTAGCGTCTGGAAAGATGCTGAAATTCTATATATCTTGACAGCAAGATTTGACTGGTATGCGGTCACCTGGTCTGGTGTTTCTTTCTGAAAACTTCCAATCGAAGGAAATTACGTGATAAGGGAAATCCGGCGCGCTCGCAGGCAAATTTCGTCTGCTACGATATATATCTGTGTTTTTTATATACCAACTGTCTATACGAGAGGAATTCTCAAGGCTAATGGCGCAGTATTTCCAACGTAGCATCAATGTTTAGCTACATATACAGATTAGCTTTTAGTATTAATAATGTTTCAGTCAATAATAATTAAAATAACGTTGTTATCAACATTAGCATGGTAAGGGTTTTACTTACAAAGAATAGGTTAAAACGTATAGTTATTTTTGTATAAACCTTCCAATGTATAAGTTTAGTTTAAAAAAACAATTGAATTGATGCGTGCTCAAAAGAATAACTCTAATAAACTTCCGAAAATATTTTCTTTTTCATGCACTACATTGACAAGATAAACAAATGAGCCTAGAAAATAACGATAAGTCTAATCACCGAATGAAATGAACTTTTCTGGCATGTTTTATCTAAGCTGTGAACAAAACTATCAAAATCAATTTCTCTTGCAATAATTTAGGCACTACCCAATCTTATTAAATTGACATTTTTCTCATGTTTTTCAAAAACATTTTCAAACTAATACAAATTTGTAGTCATTTTCAACTCTCTTTATTGGGTTTTCTAACTCGTCTTTTTGTGTTGAGGGTAAATGCATCATTTCCATTGCAAGTTTTCATACTTAAGAGTAGCGGGATATCAGTGGTAATTTGTTAACCATTTCGAGCTTTGTTAGCTTACTTCCAAATATGCGAGATATGTTCATATGAAATTTAATTTTTCAGTAACTTGCTTTACAAAACGCTGTGTTAATTATATAACATCCAAAACATGACACACTTACTAAAGTAAAACTCTTTTTATGGAATCATCTGTTATTTATGTTAAATTTTGTGACATTGGACACACGTGCCTTTCATCTCACGTTTCGATACCTATAGTACGGTTTTATGTTCATCAAAAGACTTAAGCTATTTGTTTGTATTCATTGGTGATGCTTGTGAAATTGTTTTGTAACCCTTATATGAGAAAAAGGCGGTGAGGTGGCAGAATATTTTCACTCCGAGGCATATGATTAGAAGCATTTCACCAGTCTTTACGTTCTGTGCGTAAATTTCACCGAGGTCGACTATGCCTTTCGTCCTTTCGGAGTCGATAAACTAAGAACCAGTTGAGCACCGAGGCTGATGTCATTGACGTAACCCCTCAAGAATTGCTGGCTTTGGTACAGAATTTGAAACCAATTCTTATATGAGAAAATTACTCATATAATTCTCAAATATGCTTTGATTACCCAAATATATAATTTCTCTCAAGGTTGCTCTACTTGGTTACTTTCTTTCCTATGCTTAACCTGCTGCATTTCAGATCCTACTCAGACATGTCTCCGAGTTCAACATCACGGGAAATTATGGTTGTTTTCTTTGCTGAAAATTCTATTTTACTCTTCGGAGTTCGAAGTGTCACAAACACTTCATACATTTTGTTTATGAGATAAAATAGACTTTTAGACTCTCACATTGCACTTGGGTTACGTGTAAGCATTTTCTCTGAAGAACCGATAAATGAGTTATGTTTCAGTTGGATTCATTTGTTCCATCTCTACAAAGATTTTTCTGTTGTATTATAAAGACGTTTTCTCATTAATATAACAAAAATTACCTTTAAATAAATGTTTGCAGCACTCGAATTGCATCGCTAAATCTTTGGTCTACTTTCAGCCATTAGAATTCTCGTTTCTTATTAAGAAGGTTTCTTAATATAGCTAGTTAGAAAGTCAGAAGAAATGATGTTATTGATATATTTAAAGATTTTTTCAACGAAGTATCAATAGGTATATAATGTATTGGAATCTGTGGTAAACTGCAGCACTGGATTAAGGATTCCTTGATGAACAGATTACTTGTTGCGATTGGTGGAATCAGCTCAACACCAGCAAAGGCCACTGGTGATATCCCACAGAGGACTGTTTCGGACTTGCCTCCTTTTCTAATCTATAAATTATAATTCAAGCGTCATCAAACACAGGAAAATAATATTCGTACATGACTCTAAGGCCTAGAAAATTATCAACGGACAATATGACCGAACTGATCACCATTCTGTTGTACATGCAGTAAGCCACTAGGCAGACAATAAAAGTAGGTGGTTAATTAGAAACAAAATGCGGTCAAACAACCATATTCTCTTCCGTCAAGGAAACTACACCAAGCGTTTAATAAAACTAGGAACTTAGGAGTAATTGTTAACAACGATCTCGGCTGGAATGCTCACATCAAAAATAAAGTGGACATGGCTTGCAAGACGATCACCTGTATCCTCAGATTCGGAGAGTATCACCTGATTCGGAGAGTAAGATGTTTTCCTTCTCGTGGTCTTCCCCCACTGGCCAAGCATGAGGAGAATTGAGTCACTCCAAGAGCAATCACTTTATAAGAATAAAAGGCATGATTGATCTTGATTATTGGGATCACTTTAAAACATTGAACATTTATTGTTTCCAGCGCCACCTTGAGCGCTACATCATTTACACAAAGTCGTGATAATATACCACAAGCATTGTACAGATGACCTTAATATTAATTTTAGAATTCATCAAACGCTGGGACCGTGGGCCATGCACCCGCTACACAATTCAGGCTCAACACATAAATTCATAGCAACACAATTATTGTTCCTCAAGAGGCCTTGCTCTATTTAACATTATCCCAAAGTAAATCAGAAAATAAAAACATCCCATCACCTGCAAGCGCAAGCTGAACAAATTTCTTCAAGGGATTCCAGATAAACATTGATACCACAAAAACTGACTTAAAACTGACGTAACAGATGCTATCAGGTGGTGCTATTAAATTAGACATTGCCTAGATCAATCTTTCGGTGAAACATATTTAGGTTAAGTCCAAATTTATGTCTTATACCCATAGAAGGCGGTGGGTTGACAGAGTCGTTAAAACGTCGGATAAAAACATTTGAATATTCGTTCCGACTCTCCATTTGGTGAGCTTAAATCACGCCGATATGAGTTGACAGTGACTTGTAATTTGACAGAGATCAGATATAGCAGGTATATTTCAACAAAACAATGTTGAGTTGGTGGGACACATATCTCAATCATATGTTTTAAAAATCATGTGACTAACAAAATGTTATCTCTTGTAGGCAATCATGTTTAACACATAGAGGTATGATTTGAAATAGTATCACCAGCTAGTTATCTTTCAGCTGAAGTAACCCACTCGCAGACACTCGCACGGTGACCCATTCTTTTATGTAGTAATTGTTGTTCCCATCATTGCTGCCGACTACTGTGGTTATTTGCTGTACTTTGTAAATATCATCGTTACTCGTACACGTATTACTGTTTCTCTATAAAACTAATACATGTGTGCGTGTATACACACACACGCGCGCACACACATGTTTATATATATGTATATATATATATATATATATATATATATATAGATATATATATATAAAACATTATGCATGTGTGTACATGTACTTGCGCATATTAGTATGCCTACGGACAAATGTAATGTTTACATACATACACACATACACACACACATACTCACACGTACGCGCACACACGCGCACACACACAGAAACCTATATATATTCTTCATAAATAACTAATATATGAAGTATCTGATTAAATAACAACGCTTTGTTTCATATATTTGCTTTTGACCCTTAATGAGAGTGGATGCATTTGTTGCTATACACATCAACGTTAATGTCGACAATTTTTCACAAAGGATATATTTTCGAGATTACATGCGTCAATAGTCAAAATTACAATATTTCTAATATCCCAATATATGATTGTACTTGGTTGCATGAAAGTGTGTGTCCTTATATATGTATATTTGAGTCTTAGTAGGCGCGTCTGCATTTGTGCCTCTGTTTTGTTCTTGATTGTAATATCTGTGCTTCTCTCTGTGTGAAAGTCTCTACTTGTCGACATATTTATAATTCAGTATTTTGCTTTTTATTTACCAAACAGAAAGAAACAGATATCATCACTGCCGTGAGAAATGTTCGATTGCGCAAATACACACACACACACACTTACATACACTCACACACAAAGAAAAAGTATATATACGTATATATATGTATGTGTGTTTGTGTGTGTGTATGTATGCATATATGTATGTATATGTGTGTATATATATATATATATATATATATATATATATATATATATATATATATATATATATATATATATGTATGTATGTATACAGACAGACAGGCACGCACACACGCATACCAGCGCAACACACACACACATATTCAGTTGTGTATGTGTGCATGTTTGTAATATGTATATGTAATTGTTATCGTCAATTATTGTAACTATTCTATAAATATTTTATTGTTCAAGCTACAATTCAGTTGGAAAACTTTGTCATATTTGACGGTAGAGGGCAGCAGCTTTTGTTTTATACCATTCGTTTTCTTTTTTGTTTGTTTGAATTATTCAATTGTTATACTTGAAAACATAAAACGCAAATATAATATAAAGACATGTCATTAATAGGATATGGAAACAAAAGATTGACATTTAGATGTAAACATAGTCTTTTTCATCATTTCTTTCTCTCTCATTGGTTAGATATTGATATAGATATCAGCGAATCTACTCTTAATATTAGATCTATATGTATCTCTATATCTCTCACTTTTCATAAATAGGTAGATGTATGTAGCACTACATACATACATACATACATAAATACATACATGCATACGCATATACACACATACATACGTACATACATACACACACGCACGCGTGCACACACACGCACGCGTGCACACACACACAGAGACACAAACACACGCGCATATATATGGCCGCAGCTCTGAGCTGAAACTTTGAAATGAAATATATATATATATATATATATATATACGTATATATATACACATACCTGCATATATACATACACGTATACACGTATATACATTTATATACAACTAAATAAATATATATCTACGTATCTATTGTGTATTTAACTATATATTATCTCCCCTTCTCTCTATGCACCTATATATATATATATATATATATATATATATGTACAGTGCCTGTTTATCTAGCCGTCTTCATATCACATCTCATTACCGCTTTTTTCCCTATCAGTCAAACATTCTACCTCTCTATGTATTTAACGTCAACCAATTCCTCCCATAATCTGTCACTCTCTTTCTATCTTTACAAATATCCCCCTTTTTCTCATTACCACCTCTTCTCTTTCTCCCTCTCACTCTCTTTTTATTCTCGCAATCATTCCGTCGTCTCCCCACTTCTCCCAGGACAAAGCATTTCATAATCTGTCCTCCCTCTCACCACCTCTCAACACATTTACGTCCGCCATTTCTTTTCTTATCGTTGTTTTACTTGCTGTTTTACTGCAGTAGAAGTTGTTTTGTTATTGTAAGTATTGTTATTACTTTCTTATATCAAATGTCATTATAATTGTTATTTTAGTTGTTGTATTTGGCAACATTTGTCCAGTATTGATTTCTTCCGCATTTTTACAATTAACAATTATTATTACGTTTTCTGTTCTCTCTCTTCTGTCGTGTATATTTTTATCTGTTGCTGTTATCACCCTTGCTATTTATGCTTCTATCGATGGTGATTTTCTTATTTATGTGTTTAATTGCTATGTAATACACTTGTTGCTATATGTATTTGTCATCTAGTTAAAAAGAAGCAGCAGTACTCGTTATCCTTCAAATGGTCTCTGGGACTTGCAGGTGGGGAGGAAAACTGACAAATTGATCCACATGGTTGCAATAGCGTTGTTATGCTAAATGCAACTAGGAGCCAAATAGTGTTTTTAAATCACAAGATGGTTCGTTTCTATATACAGTTAATAATACCGCATTCAAACAGTCATATGAGAAGAAACGTATCCGAAATAAGACCATAAAATTCTTTTGTATTTTTAGAACTATGCTCAGTAATGATTCTATAAAAATAGAAAACACATTTGGATGTCGTTTGATTTAGGCTACGTTGTTTGACTTATCTACCGTCAGCGTAAAGTATCTCTCATTAGTTTCTCTTATATATTGTCGATCGGAGGACCTGGCTTCTTTGCTGTTCCTTCTCAAAAAGTGCCTCTGGGATTACAATAATGAATAACTCCTATTTTTGAAAGCGAAAAAAAAACTTGCTTTGTGATTTGATGGGCATTTGACTATTATTTCTACATTATGTTTCGAGTGCATAGTGTATCCCTGTTTAAGCTCATTGTAAAGAACGATGCTGCTGACCGAGCGAATCACTGAGTTGATGAATATTGCTTTTCCGTTTCCATAAGTCATTCAGAAAAGGTTTTGACTATGGTGAAAAGCTTCCTGCCATAACTATCCAACATTACATGTATCAGTGGTTTTATTGTGGGTTGCACCATTGTCCTTAAAAGAAGTGGGGTTCTGCGATGCGGCTGCATTTTCTTACAGGTCTAGCAAATACATAGCAGATCCCTTCTTTTTGTTTGTTTTATTATTGTTGTCGTTTATGGTGATGGTATTGCTACTGGAGTTGACTGTGGTGTTGAAGATAGTGGATTGGCAGAATCTCAAGTGCCTTCGATATAATGCTTTGCTATATTTATTCCGGATCTCTGAGTACTGATTTCAAATCGAACCGAGGTATTCTAAGCCTTTAATTCTGTAGGGGTAAATAAATAAGTACTAGCCCACTACAGGTAACATCCCACGTTCTCTCTCCCATCGCCTCTAATAACTTGGATGTTCAATGAAGTAAACGCTGTCAATTTCAAATGAGTATTTGCATTACTCGTGGGTACTAAGATAGACACCTTAAACCGTTAATGAATGCATGGTACATTGTGATAAGTATTCAAACTCAATTGTGGATAACAGCTATAATTGTTATAGTTGTTCTTCGTGTTTTTGCTGCTGTTCCTCGTTTTCTTGTTGTTGGTGATAGCGTTGATTCTGTTGTTGTTCATGTACTATTGTTTTTTCGTTTTGCAGCTGTTGTTGATACTGCTGATGTTTCAGTATAGACGTAAAGACTAGGCATTGTTAATATTCTTGACGTATCCTTCATGCTGCTTGTGTTATCGCTCCTAACGTTGTTGGCGTAATCACTGTAGTTTTTGATTAGCTTTTGTTTATCCTCACCATACTGTGTTGCTGTTTAATTTTCAATTTTCTTCTACTGTTGCTGTTGTTGGTCGTACTACTGATATTGATATTCTTAGTGGAGACTTTGGTATATTTGATGGCTTTCTTGGTCATATGTGTAATGTGTCAGTTTTAAATATTATATATGTTTTTGGTTGTATTTCTGTTGTTGTTGTTGTCATTATTATTATTATTATTATCATTATTATTATTATTATTATTATTATTATTATTATTATTATTATTATTATTATTATTATTATTATTATTATCATTATTATTATTATTATTATTATTATTATTATTATTATTATTATTATTATTATTGTTCAGTAGTTTAATTTTTATAACGTGCTTTCACTTCACTACCGAGCGCAGCTCTGTGCGCCTTGGGTATGTGCTGTGGTTTGCTGTGGTGCTCTTATGTTTACTGTATTGAAAGTGTTTTGCGTAGAATGTGTGCAGTACCCAGTAGTGCAATTTTCTGTATGTTATATATATTTGTAAGTCCTGGTGTTTTTGTTATGTATTTGTCTGAATATTTTTTTTATTATACCTAAGGCACCTACTATGATAGGAATTGTTTCTGTTTTTAGATTCCACATTCGAGTTATCTCTATTTCCAGGTCTTTGTATTTTGAAAGTTTTTCCATTTCTTTTAGAGAAACGTTGTCATCTGCTGGTATTGATACATCAATTAGAAAGCATCTTTTTTCTTCATGATCTTTGACAACTATATCTGGTCTATTTGCCTTAATTTCTCTATCTGTGTGTATTGGCATATCCCAGAGTATGGTTGCTTTCTCGTTTTCTGTGACCTTTTCTGGCGTGTGTTTATACCATCTTTTTTCTGTTGTTATTCCATAATGTTGGCATAGCTTCCAGTGTATATAGGTCCCAGCTCTGTCGTGTCTGTGAATATATTCCTTCTTAGCCAGGACTGGGCAGCCAGAGATAATATGTTTTATTATTATTATTATTATTATTATTATTATTATTATTATTATTATTATTATTATTATTATTATTATTATTATTATTAGTAGTAGTAGTAGTAGTAGTAGTAGTAGTAGTAGTAGTAGTAGTAGCAGCATCAGCAACAGCATCATTAGCATTGGTAGTTGTAATATTCGTAGTAGTTATATATTTGATGTAGTTTTTCGTGGTCGTCTTATTGTTGTCCTTGTATTTGTACCTAGTGTTGTTTTTGTATCCATAAATGTGGTGGTAGTGTTGTTGGACTTACAGTTGTTCTTGGCGACTTTATTTGTCTTCTAAGAAATGTAGCAGTTATTAGAGATATTAGGGATTTCATGTTGTTTTTATTTGTATTGCTATAGGTTAGATACTAGTTTTGATGTACTTTTGGTCTTAAAGCTGAAGTTGGTGTTATTGTTGATTCTAGACTTGTAAGTGATCTTACTCTTAGTAATATTATTATTGTCATCGTTCTTCTCAGCATTGATATCGTTAATATTAGTTCTTTACTTACTAACATCATTGCTAAGACTGTCCCTTTATGCTTGATATTGCTGTTGGTCTCTGTCCAGGTCACAGTTATTCTTGTCGGTACTGGTATTTCTTTATTCATAAATTTCCTATGTTCGTTATTTTTGCTGTGTGTGTCTTAGACAATAAACATAAAGTAAAATAAATGTATATTAATCATATACATTTCCCATAAACAGACAAATAAACAATATATGCAGAAGACATAGTCATTGTTTTATAATTCTATTTCTATATGAGATAGAAAATTTGTTGACATCATAGAATTTTATTATCAATATTATTACTTTTTCCACCAGCTATATTTTTCGTTGCCGTTGCTATTCCTGATAACAATACTACTACTACTACTACTACTACTACTACTACTACTACTACTACTACTACTACTACTACTACTACTACTACTAATAATAATAATAATAATAATAATAATAATAATAATAATAATGATAATAATAATAATAATAATAATAATAATAATAATAATAATGTTAAATTTTCATTATCATTACTTATTGCTATTATTATTATTATTATTATTATTATTATTATTATTATTATTATTATTATTATTATTATTATTATCATTATTATTATTATTATTATTGTTATTGTTACGATTATTATTTTCTATAGTCGTTGTAGCATAGTAATAGTAGAATCTCGATTTATTCCGTTATTGTGGTTTTAATATAGAATTTATTTATTTCTATTTAGATTACATATATTGGATATATTGATATATAAAATATATGAAGTTTTTTCGAATTTTAGGCAATAAAAATAAACTATAACTTGGAAATATATTCCGATATCTGTAAGAAGAAAATATGTTATGTTTGTTTTTTTGTTTTTATGAATTTAATGTCAGATAAATAGGTTCCTAATAAGAAAGTCGGAGATTGTAAGAGGTGAACCGAGCCTAGGCCGAATCTTTGGTTCGTATACTAGTTTTGATTAACGTTATTGCGTCTCAGATTTGTCAAAAGTTTTATTGAGAACTAAATAAAATGGTCGCTAACAAAGATGTCAACACGTTTTGATAAATACAGGGCATTTGTACTCAGTTATAAGCAGCGAAATGAAATGAAAATAAAATGAATGTTGGTGACGGCGTGACAAAGTATAATTTCCTTGTTACACGGTTGTGTAAAGCAGTTCAAATACTTTTACAGCACATTCTGAGCGAATATATTCGTAATATAGGGCACCATATGCATGGGAGAATATTTAAGCAGTTCGATTCGCAATCTCGTGATACGTAGTTCGGTATCAATAAGTAGCAACTGGAGCATTGTTTTGTGCCTATTAAATGTGTGTAACATAGTGCCGAGTATACTGAGGCTCTTCTTCGGCGGTAGATTTAATCATAAACTTGATTTAACATAAACATCTAGAAGTGGGTTCCTATAGTAGAATTCACGTTGTTGCATAGATTCGAACTAGATCTCTGGTTTGAAGATAAGGTTTAACTACTGATTTATTCTTCGCGTTTCGTCACTGTCTTCAGAAGCCCTGGAAAAATATATGTAGGGGCTGCCCTTTTCCTTTGAGTAGACTCCTGACAATAGGTATCATCATCATTCACTTAACGAATATAAAATGATGCATACAATAGAGAAAAAAAGGATAAACTCCGTTTCAATACA
>NC_142929.1:118706053-118708553 GCF_046866305.1 Octopus bimaculoides
ACAAGTCACAATCCGGTCGACAAGCGGGTCGTTCTTGTTGCGTAAAAGAAAGAAAGACGACACTTCAAAATGGCGTTTTATTTTGGTTGTCGTTCAATTCAGGCGGCACCAATTTCTGAAGTATTTTTGCTTTTCCAATCTCTTTCAAGTGATTGGAAATTATCTTATATGTTACGTATAATTCAGAAGCAAGCAGTCAAACTGGGCGTGGATTGGCTTCGACTAAGGCTCTTAGCTGATCGTTGTCAACGTCTGATGGCCGACCACTACGTTTATTATCATCAAGACTCTCGTCACCACTACAAAATTTCTTGAACCACCATTGTGCTGTGTGTTCATTAGTGATTCCTGGGCCAAAGGTATCGTTGATATCGCGAGCTATTTCAGCAGCTTTTCGGCTTAGCTTGAACTGGAATAAGAAAATTGTGTGAATTTGCTTTTTGTCCATTTTGTATTCAACGTTCCGGAAAAAATGGCCTAATTATTCAAAAAGAAAAAGAATAACACGGTTAGATAGAGCAAATTCGGGTTTTAAAGCATATATAATGTCAAAGTATTTTAACGACAAATAAGTTGAAAATACCTCATTTAAAACCAAAATTAAAAATTCCGCAAGTAGTTTCTTGACAACCTAAAATATATGTATACATATTTGCACAAATACACACAGACACATAGACGCACACATACACACACACGAACAAACACACACACACAAACACACACATACCCTCCCCCCACACACACCACATGTGTATCGTTGGCGATTTTTTTCTCCGTCTTCCCTTTGGACATGTTCTATATTTCTGATGAAGAGCTCCGCTCGAAACGTGAAGTACTCTTTCTTTCCTTTCCCTTTCAGAGCGTCCAATAACACTTGTACTTATTCCACGTCCTTGCGTTGTTTTTCTTCCTTGGTCATGTTTTGGATTGTCTCCCTCTATATGTATATGTATATATATATATATATATATATATATATATATATATATATATATATATATATATATATATATGTATATGTATATATATATATATATATATATATATATATATATATTTATATATATTATATATACACCTATATCTATATATATATATATGCATATATATATATATATATATATATATATATATATATATATATATATATATATATATATATATATATATATATATATATATATATATATATATATATATATATATATATACATATATATATATATATATATATACACAAAGACACAGATTTATATATATGGAAAGAAAGAGGGATATAAGAGGGAGAGAGAGAGTGAGAAACAAACAGTGGGGCTTCTAATGAATTCAGTCAAATGATTACACTTTTTTTTAAATGATAATTTTTCAATTGTAAGTTTTTCATAAAAGTATGTAGGCAAATAAAAATGCAAAATAAGAGACAGTAAATGAAATATATGAAAAAAATAATTCTTTTGTACTTTTTTTATTATAAATTTCGTATGATGCTGAAATATGTGGGAATATTACAAAATTTATAAAAATGTTTTCACGTGTGTCGCTAATCACAGTAATATGTGTGTGTGTGCTTGTATGTGTACAGACACACACACACACACACACACACACACACACACACACACACACACACATATATATGTATATATATATACATTTACGTATGTCTGTTTGTGCGTATTGTGTGCGTGTATTTTTGTATATTTTCTTGTTGCAATAGACTGTTTTATTTTACTTTGCTTTTTCACTGTAATGGCAGATGTTAAATAACTTTATGCACCCGGAGGGTAGACAGTCCAGATTTGTCATAGACATATATATATATATATATATGCCTATGTCAAATTTGGACTGTATATATATATATATATATATATATATATATATATATATATATATATATATATACACATATATAAATAAATACAAACATAGACATACACAGACACACATATGTATTTATTTATTAATTTATCTTTATTTTCATCATATATATATATATATATATATATATATATATATATATATATATATATATATATATATATATATATATATATATATATATATATATATATATACTAGCAGTATAACCCGGCGCTGCTCCGGATTTAAGCTAGGATTATTAAATGATTAAGTCCTTTATTTCAAACCAAAATAAATAACATCGACATCAGATTTGAGCGAAATCCGTTGAAATTGGTTTGGCTGAAAATGGTTTGCTGGCAATTTGATTGGGAAATCCCATAAGGAATCAGTTTATTAGTTATTTTCACTTATTGACTCTTTTTTTAAATGTTGCATTAGAGATCTGCATAGGAGAAGGTTGATCTGAAGGTTTGCATTGGGGATCTGGATTGGAGTAACTTAGGAAAGCTTACCAACAACCTTAACCAAAAAATAAGGAGCCTGTCCCTTCTATGTTAACTCTAACCCTAACCCTAACTCTGACCCTAAAACCGTAACCCTAACCCTAATCCTAATCCTAACCGTAACACCC
>NC_142929.1:118711053-118716053 GCF_046866305.1 Octopus bimaculoides
TTGGCACCATGCAGTGGGAACCCGTGCGGGCATTCCTGTAGTACTTGATGCCAAAGTTTGGCACCAGTCCTTTCTATATTTTCCATATGTATATTATAACATATCTTTCCCGCCTGCGCTCCAGGCAGTAGAGACTTAGTGCCTTCAGTCGTTCCCTGTAGTTCATCTGTTGGAATGTGGCGATCTTTTTTGTATAGTGGCGCTGAATTGCCTCGAGTTCTGCTGTCCGCTTAACACTGTGTGGTGACCACAACTGAAAGCAAAAGTCTAGGCGGCTCAGCACAAATGTCTTCCACAGAGTCAACATGACTTTTTGATCCCTTGTACGGAATGTCCTCAGTATCCACCCTACCAGTTGTCTGCACTTTGCTGTCAACTTGACAATGTGCATGTGAAATGATGCATTACTACACATGTTGATGCCCAGATCTCTTACTGTTTGTGGTTCTGGGATTGCAGTACCTCCAGGTCCTGTGTATGCCAGTTGGGAGGCACTTTTGGCCTTGTAGCGCAGTACTTGAAATTTTTTTGCATTGAACTGCATATTATTTTGCTCTGCCCACTCATATATGGCATTTAGGTCATTCTGCAGGCTTACAATATCATCAGGATTCTTTATTGCCTGAGATAGCTTTGTGTCATCAACGTAGCTAATGACAGTGGCTCTCCGAGTGACCGTCGGCATCTCCAGATGGGCCACTATGAACAATAGTGGCCCCAGAACAGTTCCTTGCGGAACACCGCTCAATATTTGTGTTTCCCTAGATAGTTCTCCATTGGCTGCAACTGTCTGACTTCTACCATTCAGGAAATCATGCAGCCACTCTCCTAATTTACCAGCTATGCCACGGTTTCGCAGCTTGTGACATATCAAGCCATGATCAACTTTGTCAAAGGCTTTTGCAAAGTCGAGATATATCACATCAACATTTGAACGGTCAAGTAGCTGCTTCAGGACCCAGTCATAATGCTGCAAGAGCTGCGTGAGGCAGCTTCTACCTGGACGGAAACCATGCTGGGTCTCATTCAGCAAGTCATTTTCTTCTAGGAACGCAATCAATCTCCTTCTGACAATTCGTTCCATGACTTTGCTAATATGTGAAGTCAGAGAGATGGGCCTGTAGTTCCTAGCCTCTGCTCTGCTTCCACCTTTATGGACAGGACATATGGTGCCTTCCTTCAGCTTTTTGGGAAGTTTACCATTTGCAAGGAAACTCTGGAAGAGTATCCGGAGTGGTCCTGCTAATTCTTGTTTACACGACTTCAAGAGGACAGCCGGGAAACAACCGGGGCCAGTTACCGAATTTGAGCTCATTTGGTTTATGGCAGTTATTACATCTTCCTCTTCAATGCCAATGTAGGTAATGGATGCAGTCTTTTTTCTGCTGAGTGCTATTGTCAAAGAAATCGGCTGGGTTCTTTATCTGCATGTGACTCAGAGGAGAAGTGAAGACACTCTTGAATTGTGCACTGAGCACTTCACTTAACCTTGTGGGATCTGCATTCAGTGAGCCATTAGGCAGGAATAGGGGTCCTATCTTATACTGTACCGTAGCAGTCTCCCTTGCAGATCTATAGAAAGCCTTGGGGTTTGTTTTTATGCTTTCTACTGCTCTCTTCTCCTTCTCTGCTGTCTCCTTTTCATGGGAGAGTTTAATCTTGTTTTCTATTTCTAACAGTGTTAGTTTTAATTTAGCCCTTTTCCTATCCTCCAGTTCTCTATTTAACTTTGTTGTGTGTCTCATAAGGATTTTCCTGTCTCTAGGAATTGTATTGGCATGTTTGCTGGTCTTTCTATATGGCACGTATTTGGTGCATATGTCTTGTATGGTTGGCATAGAATGACTTAGTTTGAGGTCAATGTCTTGTATAGAAAGGTTGTCATGCCAGTTTTGATTTCGAATCTCTCTGCGAATTGACTTCCAGTCCGCCCTATGGAAATTCAGGTTGGATATTGCTTGAGTCCTCCTGGTAGGGTCGGTGTCAGTGGGTTGTCTTGGACCATACACAGTTAATTCTATAATGTTATGATCTGAGAGAGATGTGGGCGTTATTTTCACATTATGGATTAGGCTCACATTGTTTGTGAAACAGAGATCTAAAATATTGCTTCCCCTGGTTGGTTAGAGTATCACTTGTTCCATGAACAGCATGTTGGATAGTTCTAGCAATGATTTTGCCTGGCTTTGTTCATGCAGTGACATCCCAGAGAGGATGTGACCTTCAGGCCATTTAACATTTGGGAGGTTAAAGTCGCATAGGAAAAGTATGTTGAAGTGTTGGTCCAGATTTGTCAAGACCTCTTCTATGCGTCTGAGGCTGTCCTCAAATTTACCTTCCTGCTTTGCTGTATTTGGTGGACGGTATGTTGAGCATACAACTACATCAATTTGTTTTATGTGTACTATTAAAGTATCACATACAGAGTTTGAGTGTGATAGGAGTAGTAGGGGTGTGACATCTTCTCAGATGTACATTGCAACTCCGCCATGACTTCTATCCCTTCTGTCTGTTCGGAGTACGGCATACTCTGGTATATTTATCTCCGCATCTGCTATATTAGGTGTTAGATGCGTTCGGTAAGCACCATGCATATTGCTTGATTGCAGGTTACTAGGTTTTTCAAGTATAAGAACTTGTGTTTGCCGTCTGTTCGTAATAGGCCCCAGATATTCAGTAGGAATATGGGTGTGATATCTGTGCAGGGGCTCCTGGTGTTAGCGGTGGCCATCCCTGATCCATCATATGTGGTGGCCTTGGACAATGGTTCGTGTGGCCTTGACTCTGTACCCTCTGCATCCACGTTAACTGTTGTACCATTTTCTGGGCCATGCTTAACAAAGCTTGCTGCTCAGCTACTGCAGTTCGTACAGCCTCTGCATATAGCCTTTTTTGGGAACAGAAGGAATATACGGACTTCTCTCTTTGTGAGTCCTGTTGGTATTCGGTGGATTAAGTGTATATATATATATATATATATATATATATATATATATATATATATATATATATATATATACATAATCCACCGAATACCAACATATATATATATATATTTACATGTATGTACATATATATATATATATATATATATATATATATATATATATATATATATATAATTTTCCCAGAGGATGTAGCAACCGTTACCAATATAGCATAAGAACTTACCTTAGGAGATCATTAACTAGATTCCTTAAGGGTCATTCTCACAGTTTATATTTATATTATAAGGTTTTTTAAACTTTTAAATTTTCATACTCAAAAGAGACAGAGACTTCAAATTCGATATATCGATTTATTCACCACTCTATGTTAACATTTCTGTGCCAAACTTATCCAGTGACTGGTTCATTCGATTTAGACAGTTGGCACTTCTTCAGAAGCGGTTACTATTCGAACAAAACACGAAAAAACACAAGCATAACTATTATTAAGTCTTTAGGATCTCGTTAGCTTTCGTCTTTGTTATTATAGGGGAGATAACTCCTTAATTTTTTTTTTTGCTCTCCTGTGGATTTCCACTAGATAAATTAATTATTTTGTTTATTTCTCTTTACTATACTATATTACCCGTATAGATATGCATACATACACTTTACCCGTATACCTATCCATATATACATACACACACACATATACACACACATATACATATGTATACACATATACGTACACACACATACATAGATGTACTTCATCACATCTTGAGATCATTTATACCAACGAAATGTACTTCTTATGATATGCGTACATTTCAGAGCATTATTCTTTACTTTATTAATCAATTCATCCTTAGAGAAGAGTATGTGGTATAGTTCCACCGTACAGAGCGAACAATACTTTCTTCCTCTCTCATATGGCATTGATCTAGCTATTATAGACCATTCTAATGAATACTGTTTATTACTTTCCTTAAGACCCCAGATGTATTTGCTAGCCATTTTCTTCCTATCTCTAAAGCATGAGAAATGGTTAGAAATTCTACGGCATACCTGTCCTGAAGTGCACCCCAAGTATGTCATGGTATCTGTTTGAGTCTTTACTTTGCATTGATATATAATATTTTTGACTTTCGCATTAGGTCCTTCAAATTTTATTCTCCTAGGGTTTACCTCTTTTACTGTGATTATGCTCCTACTCCTATTATTAATAAATGAACCTCCATTATTATTATTATTATTATTATTATTATTATTATTATTACTACTACTATCATTATCACCATTATTATCATTATTATTATTATTATTACCATCATTGTTATCATTCTCACTATTATTATTATTATTATTATTATTATTATTATTATTATTATTATTATTATTATTATTATTATTATTATTATTACTGCCATTTATATTATTATTCAAATTCTCATTCCTACCTGTTTCCCTAGACTCAAGTATTTTAATGTTATGTGCTGCTATTATCTGTGCTATGTTCCTAGTATTTGAAAATCCAAATCTGATTATATGGGTGTTGATAATCTTACCATAGTGTGAGCTCCTTGGGAAGTGTCTACCTATCACTTCTCTAAACTTAGCTATCAGATTACTCCTGATATTTCTCCCAAATGGGATTATGAGCCAGATTTTATTATCCTTATTATTATCCTCATGGTTATTAATATTGTTTTTAAAGAATTTTAAGTTACCTATGTTGTTTTTATGAGAGTACTTTGGTTTATTTAGTTTATTTACTTTGTGTTTATTCCTATTATTTTTATTATTATTATTATCATTATTATTATTATTATTTACGAAGATGATGTCTCAGTAGCAAATTTCCTAGATGTAACATTAGATATGAAGAATAAAACATATAGACCATACCACAAACCCCTAACAAACCCACAGTATATAAGTAAATCAAGTAACCATCCTAGGGCTATAATAGAAAATCTAGTAAAAAATATATCTTTAAGACTCTCCAAACTATCTGCTAACAATAGGGTATTAATAATGAAGCTAATTTCTATAATGCAGCACTAAATAAGG
>NC_142929.1:118718553-118733553 GCF_046866305.1 Octopus bimaculoides
TATACAAAGATATAAATATATACATATATGTATATATGTAAATATATAATATACAGACACATATATATATACATACATACATTCATATATATATATATATATATATATATATATATATATATATATATATATATATATATATATATATATATATATATATATATATATACATATATATATATATATATATATATATATATATATATATATATAAAGCCCGCCTTTTTTACATAGATATATAGAGAATAACAATCTTCTATGTACTATGCCGGATACATGAGGTGCTCGTTTTGGTATGTTGAATCTTTTTGTGTATGTTCATGTACTTTGACCATACCCTACTGATGATCAGAAGTTATATATTGTTGTAATAACTGTGAAATCGTTCGATATATAGTTCAGTTTGTTTTTAAGAGGCCAGCTTTTTGAGTTGCATTCCCTCGCGTTCGGTAAAAATGTGTTTATTATGATAGTTTGACCTTAGTAGTCCCTCATAGCGTGAGGCATTCTTGTATAGTAATGCCCTTATATATAATTTGAATGAAACACTACGGTACAACAGTAGTAATCAAATGCGTGGTCTCATTTGTCGAGGACCTATTTGGTTTACGAATATACAGTGATGCTTCTGACAAACTTTTGCTGTTGTATAAGAAATATTTAACTGAGTATGTGAAGTCTTCTTTTCAATATTACGCACTGGGATTTTGTTATTTTTTTTATTGATAATGTTTTTTTTTTATTCTCGCTATACTTGCTGTCACAATTGAAATATCATCGTTACTATGGCAAACAAAATATCAAACAATGAATAATTTTAACAACCACTTCTTAAGAAAATACAGTTAACGTCTTAATAATAGCGTCTTATATGGATACAAAACATTAAACAGTATTGCATGCTTATGTTGGACTAAAATGAACTGATTTTCCATATACACCAGTAATGTAACTGTCAGTTTCGATGACGAATATTAATTTGACTAACGGAAGTCTTCCTACTCGTAGACACAGGGGGATTCCAGTGACACGTTTTTCGCCTTTTCTGGACATTTCATCTCTCGGTGGTGTGGTAGGAACTTTGTCACCTGAAATGAGCCACCCTGAGAATTTAATATCCAGTAAGGCCCATCGATATCCAGCTGCAAAGGAAAGCCAGTTTCTTCCAGAGAACAAAATATGAAATAAGGTAGAAAGCATGACAGAAGTAGTGTTTGAAGAATTGACTACCAATACTGGGTAGGTGCAATATCAACTCTGAGCTAGGAAAATCGGAGTGACCTTGAGTTATTGTATTCGATGTTATAAAAATGCACTTATGTTGTAGCCTGAGATACCTCATTATATTAATAAAATTCGCAGCTAATATAACAGCTAGATTTTCTATTAAATATTCAACCAAAAGAGAGAAAAGAGAATCAACTAAATACACGATTAGGAGTTTTCATATCACATCACACTAAGATTTCCACTGGAAGTTCAGAAAGACGGAAACAAAGGATTTCAGTCTAAGGCCCTAAGACGTTTGACAAGTAACAGACTTCAGATTCCATAACAGCGTTAATAGTATGTTGAGTAAATGATAAATGATAAAAATCAAGTGGTTCAAAATATGTGAAATTTTACTTGGCTTTCGCGTTCCTGGTGTATATTGAATACAATATGCAACAAAGAAGTGATGTATCTCCTGAATTATAAAATATATTTTGAACAAAGCGTTGTTTAAAATATATATTCATACATACGAGTATACACATAAGAACAATCTCTCAGGCGATACATCTGTGTGTATGTTTGTATGTATATATATATATATATATATATATATATATATATATATATATATATATATATATACATCTATATATACGTATATGTATATATATATATATATGTGTGTGTGTGTGTGTGTGTGTGTTTGTGTGCGCATATAGTCTTGTACTCCTCTTTCGTAGTCTCTCTATCCTTTTCCCTCTTTTCTTCATTCTCTGTGTATATGAATATGATCTCAGATAAGGACACAGTATTGTTGTAACAACTTGGGTTTCAGGGAACCACAACTGATTAATATCCTGCCAAGGAACCTAAGTGATCTGCAAGGTGTAGATGCGGAAGCGTTGAAAAAACACCAGGACAAATTTCTGACTGATGAGCGCACATCACACCAGGCGTTACAAAGAAGAGCAGCTCCGTCCAGTTCACCTCTTCACCAAAAGGCGTATCGAAAGGAAACCCCGAAACACTGAGAGGTGGTGCTCCAGCATGGCCCCAGTCACTGGCGGAATTCTGTGGAACAATTCAATATATACATTATTTACATTATTTACATTTGACGGATATTCGTCCTCATCTTGTTTGTTGTTAACACAACGTTTCGGCTGATATACACTTCTATATTTAAGAGATGAGGAATTATTTACATTATTTACATTATTTACATTTGACGGATATTCGTCCTCATCTTGTTTGTTAAATATATATATGTGTGTGTGTGTGTTCTCATAGTAAGTACTGGGGGCGTATATTTTTCATACTGCTGTAGTAAACTCATCTCATTATAGCGCAAGCAATACAAAAACAATAATTTAATATATAAATACCGACGACCTTTGTTTTAATGTAATAGCTGTTTCTACTAAAATCAGTCACACTTGTGCTGTTTGTTAGTTAAAACCCTATTAACAATAAAATGTGTTCATCAAGAAATTAAGCAATTATTATAATGCAGTATTCGTTATTTCGGCAGTTGGTTTGCATCAGCGTTTTATTTATTCCGTACAAACATGCTAGATAGGAAGTTATAATTTGACATAACATAAAATATTACTAGTCTTTACAAACTTTGAGAAAAATTTTATCTATCTATCTATCTATCTATCTGTCTATCTATCTATCTATCTATCTATCTATCTATCTATCTATCTATCTATCTATCTATCCAGTGTGTTGAAGGAATAAACAGAGAAGAGTACTTGATGGCAAACATGAAATCACATGGAACTGCAGGCGTTAAAAGAAATATCTTCCAGCAGAATTGTTTCTCCCTCGTGTTATTTGTTACAGAGTTAATACCTGTCTCAATGACAAATTAGGATTGGATTGTCAACATGGGCTACAAACTAGTGAGAAATGCATCTTAAACAGATCAGAAATTCATCATGTGTAAAATAAATATATATTTGCTTTACAGAAGAAAAAAATAGACAGAAATAAATTCACGAGGTGAAATGATGAAGGCGTGCTGTAGTGATATGGGAATGAAGTTTGGTATATCAAAATCTGCGACTCCATCCATGAAGAAAGAAAGCAAACCCATTTTAATGGAAATAATTTTATGGGATGCATATATTTCAGGATCTAATGTCAATGTATAGAATACAAGTATCTAGTTACTGTGGAACTCGATGTTATAATGTGTATGGAAATAATGGAAAAATGAAAACTATATGTTTGAAGAGATTAAAGCCAGTATGAATTCGAAGCATAACTCAAAGAATGTGGGAGGTTACGCTCATGTGTTATAGATGTTGGAGTTTTGAAGTGGAAGAAAGATTAAATAGATGCATTGACAGGAAAACGAGAATAAACCTAATTATGCATGAAGTGCTTTATCCAAAGGCGAATATCAATCGTTTATGCATAAAACGAACGAATGGAAGTACAGAACATAGCATTTCAGATTGCGTGGAATGGGAAGAAAATTAACTAAAACTACGTTGTATAGTGTAAAGAAAATATACTTAAATATGTTGTCGACTTACTTGGGTTGAACTTGAAGAGAAGAAAGAACTTGATGTTGAAAACTAAATCACTGTCATTTCTGAAAAGAAAGAAGGAAACAAAACCAGTTATGAGAGCTCCTCAGAGACACACAGAATGCCAGAAATAGTAAACGTTGTTGCGAAATAGGGGATGAGTTGCAGTGAGAAATCCAACTAAAGATTAAACAATAATACAGTAACTAAAACACTTTTCTATATGTTATATGAAGAATATGAGGGTTTCCTTTATCATCATAGGTTTCCACACAGACTATGATACAATCTAGAGACATAGCATGGCAGACATGCAAGTATTCCAACACTCATTCTGCTTTGAAACCGAGTTTCTGCGTAAGGCGTTTCTAAAAGCATGACAGCAAGAAGTCACAAGAAAACCCTTTATGTTATAGCGTTAATACGCAATGAAATAATAGTAATTAAAATGGTATATATGCGTGTACGGGTATGTGTGTGTTTGTTTGTGTGTTATTATGTTTGTGCTTGTGTGTGCGTGTGTGTGAGTGGGTTTGTACATATTTTGGAGTATTTACAGTTAATATAATTACAAAGCGTTATACACGCCCTTTCACAGTTCTATTATCATTGGACTACAATAGTTATGCTAATGTTGCCATTAAAACAAATGCAGAATTATTGATTATTATTTTTTTATGCTTAGAATTATATTTCTCAGTCTTAATCCCTTTATGATCGAGCTTCCCCTTCGTTCGAATGTCGGTAAATTATAATACCAGCTAAATACCTGCATTATAATTTAAGCAACGATAATTTATCAACTATAACCCATCCTACAATGTATCGATTGTGTTCAAATGAGAAATGCATTGATATTAGCTTAGAAAAACGGCAGAATAATAGACTCCATCCACAAAAATCAGTTCATTAATTATTCAAGAGCTGTATAGTGTATATTGTGTTATCTGGAATTTAATCTATGTTACACATTTCATTTCTTTTATGGTTATAAACACGACATTGTCAAATTTGAGATTCGTCTTCAATAGTAAAAGTTAGGGATTTGATTCATTATAATACAATAAATTGCAAACACTGAACTACTTTTAGGATTGGTTCCTAAAACTTAGTGGAAGTCATAACGAATAGTGTTTACTTACCGTTCTGCTTATAACGAAAAAAATTTAATACCTATTCTGTTTAGAGTATGCATTAATACTCTAAAAAAGATGTGGAGAAACACTGATAATTCATGAATAATTAGAAAATCGGAGGTGAGATCAAAAATTTCTAAATGTTTACGTACCCAAGTGCATGGAATTCCGACACTGTCTCTCGGCCTGCTAGAAAGTGCAGCCAAAATATTCAATAATTCTTAACGTCACAAATATCGAAAGACTCTTCAGACATTCTGGTGTGCTAAGAGATGGGTATCTTTCGGCTGAAGCGCCATTTGTCATATATTTCTCTCCAATCAGTCCTGTTCTTTCTTTCCATTTATGTTTTCGGTTTTATTTCTGTTTTGACATTTTAGTCTTATTAATTTCTGAATACCAATAACATAGTCTGAGGACTTGCTAACAAAAGATTTAGCAGTGAACAAGTTGTGTGCTTTTTGAAGTGATAACATTTTAAAAGTTTAACTAAAAAGATCGTGTTGTCATTTGCCAATTTTCTCTGAAACTAAATAACATTAAAGACAAAATTTAATGAAGAACATGAAAATTCATACTTTTACATTATTCCTTATCTTCCCCTGTCGTACTCGGAAATCGTGACACTAAGTCAACAATGCATGGCTTTTGTGAAATCACGGAAATAAAATAGTTATTCAATAATATAACCCGTTAAGAAAAGATTTATATTTTCTAAAAATATTAATAATACCTCTCATATTACAAAATGAAGAGAAAAATCTGAAGATACTTACGTACCGCATGTATTTACAGTTATATTTATGTATACATTATCAATTACATATGCAGATATAATAATATGCATATACACGTTTATAATTATACACATACACACATGCTTTGGAAAAGATGAAATACATATATAGGCACAAGTATATGTATAGTTATATATGTATATAGTTTTGAATATATCTATGTATATATGGAATGAGGAATACACAGACACACACACACACACACACATACACACACACACACACACACACACACACACACACACATATATATATATATATATACATATACATATGTACATTTCTAAATAGGTATTCACAACAATATTTTGAATGTGAATATATTCCCAGATCATACGTTTATTTAAAATGTTCTTTATAATTCATTTACTATATAACAAGAACTCTATGCATGATGTGTAGTGTGTGTGATACCTATGTGTCTTAAAATATAATGGCGATATTACTTAAATACCGTAACGTTCAAAATACATTCGTGCACATATGCATATACGACGCACTCATACATGCATGCATACATATGTATATATTTATAGATATATACATATATACATAAACAGAATATTCTGAGTATTCCAAACGTATCCTAATGTAATCCTTATTTACCTATGTACACTCTGATGATTTTCGATACAAGATATTTAAAATATAAAATTATATATTTATATAATTTTAATTTGTAATCTTAATTTTTATTGTGAAATGAAACAATTGTAGGTGAATATGTTGATTAATTAATAAATTAATTTGTATCAATTACACCTCTATGTTTTCTAACTCCATAATATATATATATATAGTAGTAAGCCTCGAAGCAGTACACTTATAAACGTCTTATTCAAATAAGGAATGGCTATATTTCTATTCACATAACTCATGTGCTATTAGAAAATTATCACAAAGCAATTTATTGATGTTTCCAATGCATTTGGTACATATGTTTCAAGTGGTTACATAACATTCTACCGCGTACGATCCTTATCCATCAGTTACGAATAAAATACATTAATGTATATAGATTTAGTCGGAAAATTCACATAAACTATAGAAAGAATTATAGAAAGATAAAGTGAGGGAAAATGCAAAAGGATAAGAGAGATAGCAGTTGAATAGAGGAAGGAGAGGAGCGATAGCAGAAAGGGCAAGAAAAATAATATCATAATGATGACAATGAAGGCAATAAAAATGTTATTTTAAACATATAGTAAGCCATATTTATACCAGTTATAACATCGTTACACAGGAAAAAAAAACCTATACGATGACCAATTTCTAGTATATTACTCTATATACGAATCCTATGTGTGTAATCGTAAAGTTGAAGTAACACACAGTTCATTTGTTATAAACACATATCGTGTATGCAGATATATGCGCTTGGTGAAACACCGCAGATAAAAGGAACAAAGAGAAATCGAAAAAATATGGGTGAATACTTAGAATGCAATAGCCTAAGATTAAATATTTGCTTCAAATTTTGTCACAAGGACTGCAGTTTCGCAGACGGATCAAGTCGATTATATCAGTTTCAGTGCTCACCTGTGGTACTTTAAAAGCTACAAAAGGTGGAAAGGTAGAGTCAACCGGCGCAATTTCGACTCAGAACATAAGAAAGACCAAATATTGGTTTCAATTTTTGTCACAAGGCTAGCGATTTCGAGGATGGATCAAGTCAATTACATCGACCTCAGGGTTTAACTGGTATTTGTTGTATAGACCACGAAAAAATGAAAGGTAAGTTCGACCTTGGTGAAATTTGAACTCGGAACGTAAAGATGGACGGAGTACTAAATAATTTGCTCGGCGTGCTAACGATTCTGCCAGGTCACCACATTAGAAAGACCAAATATTAATGATGAGTAATCATAGACTGGGAGAATGATCAAATACATTTAAGTAAATACATGTAACTAAAAATTTCATAGGCAGAAAATTTCATAGGCTGTCCAAGATACTCTTATGGAATGTGACCAAATGAGGTTTTTTTTTCTAGATATGCGTCATCCGCCTTACGAAATTGGTTGCAAGTGAGTTTTTTTTTTGTTTCATGTTGAAGGAACAGATGATATTCAAATGGGGATGAATCAAGATAGGAGGGAATCTGATCAATCAGTTTCAAGCCAGAGTTATTGAAATTGATGAGTTTTGCGCTAGAGCATTGTCCTAATTGTAACAAGACCTTTTGTCAGTCTTCCGGGGTTTTGGTTTCGATAGCCTATCGTAACTGCCTCAGTACGGTGATATAGTAATCTCCATTGATGGTGTGGCCCTTTTCAAGATAATCAATGAACGCAATTCCCGTTGCATACCCCCAAACCGATCGCTCTTACCTACCTGCACATGGAACAATCTTTGCTGACTTTGGAGCAGGTGCGAAGGGTGTTTCCACTGCATGGATTGTCTTTGGCTCAAAATAGAGAACCCAGGTTCAAATTATTACATATAAATTTTAAGCCGATGTACTAATTCATATTCCTGAAACAATGCCAAAAAATTGTCGAAGTATAACATTTCAGAGATCGGTACAATTGAAAAAAACATCAGTTAAATTATATAAATCTAGGAACACCAAAAGTAGAGTGGGCACTGCAAAGGCGCAAAAGTACCGGGGAAATAAATAGTGGAGTTATTATAAATGCGTACAGTCTTCGACAATTTTCGAATTATGGATGATAGTGTCATATCATTTTGTCGTTCTGGTGAATGACAAATCGATACGCTAATTAAAAGCATTATTAAAGGGCAAATTACAGAGTTGACTGTTTTATGCAACGGAGTCGTTATCATACAAATTCATGAATTTTGTATTTTGTTTTAGTGTTCAGTTGGTGTAGAGACGGAAACAAAAAATATATATAATATGGTTGTGAGACCAGAGAAGGACATGAAATAAAAGGTTCATTTATATCGTGTACAATAGTATCAACCATTTCCCGAAGATAATGTTAGGATGTAAATTTATATTTATGTTAACAATCAGCACTAAATATATTGTCTTTCTTTAATTCTATTAGTTAATGAAATATTTTTGAACGAAGTAAACAGAGTCTTTCGGGTGGTCTATTGACTTGGTATTGTTTGGCTGAAGCTACATTCCGGAAGTTAATATGATACCATATATTCCTGGATATCATATTAGAAATATGTTCTGTCAGTAACGTGGAAAATTTTAATTTTCCAATAAAAAAGGATGCTTACAGACATAAGTTCCTTTTTTGTCCGGGTTAGATGTAATTCTGATCTAACAGTGAGTATTATTATAAATCCTAACTAACGTTGTAGAATACCTTCTCAGACACCATCTAATGGACAGTATTTATTAAACAACGATTAGAGTTGTTGTTTCTTATCCGGGGAGTGAGTGTAATTTATAATATGTACTACCATATGTAGTGTTACCAAAGAATAAATTTGTTTGCATAATTTAATACTTCACATAGTCTGTAATACTATAAAAACCATGCATTTTCCTTAAAAGCCCCAGTTACATAGCCAACCCTTGCACAAATATTTCAGAGATTTAAAGGCCGACATTTTGCATTTAAAAATCTAAACCATTCTCTTTAAAGTGTTGCAGTGTCCTTCTATAAAAGCTTCTGGTTTTAAATATTTGAAGCAACCACAGTTGGTTATTTTAATATGAGAGCTCACATGTTTTTCAAATAAATATAGTTAAGTGTGAAATTCCTCTCTAGGCTAGGAACGGGATAAAATTAGGGGAACATATGTTTAAATAGCATTGGCAAAGGATATATTATCTCAGTATATTTCTCGTTTCTAACATAACTTCTGATTGTTACAATATATATATATATGTTGCAGAGCTCTATGTCTTAGTATAAATCATAAATTCCGCGACGATAATTTTGTTTTTTAGTGATTGAAATGTTAGTATTCTATTTATTAAAAGCGCTTTTATTTTTTGTGACAAAAGTGCTGTACTTTGCTTTTGGATCAATAGAGATATTACAAGTAATTCGATAAAGAGTATTCGATGCAAACCCTATTGTCCATTTTGTCTTTAGTATTTTAGGACACCTATTATTGCTATTTAGTTACTAATTTCCATAACATGAAAGCATGTCTTTAAAAACACCACGTTTAAGAGATTCATTGTAATATTTTGCATTATTTTTAGATATTTTTATTGGATAAAATGATTGGAGACTCTTATGGAAATATTCTCCATAAAAAGGCGATTTCAGGCTTAATTTGTATGACCTGATAATCTGTATATATACTACAAATATTCACTTTGTTCATATTATAGGTTAGATTAATTACAGATTAGATTAGAATTAACGTAACATCCAAAAACTTCACTGATATTATAGCTTTTTCGAACGTGATGGCTAAATTGAAATTTCGGAAAATATGTAATTGCTTCCTAACACTTTACAGACAAGACGGAGAATAATTATGAACTATTAGAAGAGAATCATCAGCGTATAGATCTTCCACTAACCTAGAAATAAAGTTAGAATGTTTGGAAATGAGAAATAAACTCACCAGCATAGTCACCTCGGCCGAATACAAAAACATTCATTGTTATGTGGAATTCCTTTACATTAGAAGCACCAGTCCAAAGCCTAATTATATGACTTCACAATTTGATAATTAATACTAGTGCATATACTTATGAATGTTATATTAGATCGAAGATGTTTTGTAAAAATGTCCATGTGAACGGTGAAAAGCGAGAATCAAGACAATGATTTACATATTCATTTTTAATGCATTCCTCTAGATTCCAACGTAAATAAGCTAATCATTGCTCTATTTTGTTATTGGAAAAAAGAAAACATCTGCCTACAGACGAATATGAATTCATAACTCTGTCGATCCATAAGCGTAAGAGGATTTAAAGACATCCAGTGTTTCTCCATCGTCTTCTGTTTGCAGCCAATGATACCCTAATCTAGTGAATGAAATAAAAATTTCTGGCGCTTGTTTATAAATTCAGCAAACAAATGATTTATTGATGCGTGCTGATATCTGCCAATTGACAATAAGTCGTTAATGGCGAGAATCAGAACGATGAGATACCTATTCATTCTGATAGTGAGAAAGACAGTGCACTTTTAATATTGCATGTTAAACGCTTCCCTTCAATATGCATGGATATATTCAATGTCGATTTTCTCTACAAAGCTTAAAATTTGCATTTCCCCACATCCCCTACAAGTATTGTATTGTTTTCAGATTTAAGTCAGTTTCTGTAAACTTAACTCCATTTTGCGAGGAAGTATTTTCTAAATGCAGAATTTTCTTCGGTACGAACTACTTGTATTCTTGTAAGTTAATTCTTCCTAAGGTTAATTTCAACAATTAAGAATGAAGATAAGACGTATTTATGGAAATTGAAACGTATATGGTTATAAAAAAAATAATTACCTTATGAGATTCGGAAAATAATTGAAATGTGACAATAGTAACACTTACATATTGTCGACACAGGAGCCAAATGTGCATAAATTATACATTTGCAAGTTCTTCATCAAATTTCAAATATGCTAATAACTCCTAACTTAATAATGTGAAACTTACCTTACACTTGCTATTCTTATCTTAGCTTTTCCATTGAAACTTAACTTAGCAGTTTACTCTTCATGCCCTGAACATCAAAATGCATTGTACTTCTTGATATGCATATGTATGTGTTGCATGGGCGATTATATAGATAATGCGTGCATATTTACATTTTATTTTTCATGGATATAATATATTGGTCGATGTATTGTAATATTTAATGCCCGCTAATTCCATAAACTCAGAACAATTTTTATCTTTTGACTTGAATTTTATCGATTTTGTTTCTATTTCCCGTATTTAGTCAATAGTCTCTACTCTTCAGATAGAGTTCTCTTATTTAAAATTCTCCTTATTTATATTTTCCTTTTGCTTCGTTTCCCCTTTTATTTTGTTCTCCTGTGAGCTAACCTCTTTAAGCTTTTACAACTTTTTACAACTAATTAATTAATGTGTGGAGCATAAGCGTCAAATTCCAATGGTTGCGCACAGAACTTAAGAAATGTATAGTAATTGCGTTTATATATTTACACTAGATTGTTCTGACATTTCTTACGTGCAGTGTATGAACGTGGCCCAATCTACGTGTCGGACAATTGTTATTGAAAGTAATATAAAAGATCAGCAAAAGAAGAATTACTAGTGTAACAATTATATAAAATAGAAGTTCAAAGTAATATAGAGCAGTAGGAAATGTCAATACGAAATGTTATGACTATTCGTAATGTTCAAACAAATGCATCATCCAATGTTTTTTTATTAACGTTCATTATGTAATCCATGTTTAGAAAATAATTGATAGAGGATGATTATGAATTTCTTTTCCTCTTAAAGTGGCATGCAAAAGGAGGTGAGATAAACGACATTTATTTCTAGGAAACTACTAAAAATGTGATAGAGCTTCGGGGTTCCGAATTTTGGTGTAATGTGATCCCATATAAAAGTAAAGACCCAACTAAAATTGTTTCTTTTGTATGTAACCTTCTACACACGGGATTAATCAATTGATTGGTTCGCGTAATAATTGTTTTTCTAAATGATATTTAATTTCCAAGTGGTAGTAATATCGAAATGTTTAATGAAATTATGTTTGATTTGGGTCAGTCATGGAAAACAGTATCACGAAAACTTGTAAATTTCAAACACATTACAATGCGAAAATCTTTTTGCAGGAACAGTAATTTCCAATCTAACAAATTGATGCACACAATGCTGCAACAGATTCTACATTCGATGTGGTGGCATCTCTTCTTGGTATTCAATCTAGTAAGTTACAAATGAAATATGTGTGTACGAGTTCATCTCATTCACACATCATATAATTGAATCACTACACACTTCTACTCTTTGTCTCTCATACGCTGCTGATATCATTTTAATATATGAATATGCGTGCCGGTGTATGTGCGTGTGAGTGCGTGTGGTGTTTGTATCATCATTACGTATGACTATCATTTACGTTAAAATTCCCAAGTCTGCGAAGTAACACATTGTATAACAAATACTTGAGAAACATGAGGTGTTAGTCTCAACTCTACCCTCCACTTCTCCCTCTCACTCTCTATCTCTCTCCAGTTCTTCCTCTCCTTTTCTGAGATTATTTTTTAAGTTTGAGAAAGAACGCAAGAAGAATGATGATTTATCTTGTGTCAATATCATAAGTTATTAAATTGTGTTAATCCAAGACTACCCAAGAAACAACGGGCAATAAAAGTATAGCATTTTATCTTAAGTTTTCCCCCGCCATCATTAGTTCATGTCGTAAACCAGTTATTATTAAATTCACATAACACTGGTATTTACCATACTGGTGTTGACTTCTGGTTACGTGTACAGTACTAAATTCTTTTCTGCACTGATACCACTTATAATCTCCTCGGCTAACTTATTTCGTACTCTGTTATAATCTCCTTCTTTATGGTCTCCGCGGTTACCTTTCTACGTATTCTGTGTCCATAGAATCAAATATTAGTTTCTTGGGAATCAGATGTAGAATTTGCTCTCGTAAATCATCAAAGAATACCATATCGATGTTTATGAACCGACAAGAAAATTCTACGATGATTGATCAGAATTACCAACTTTCAAATCACGACAATCTTTCTTATAAAGAATAGGCACATCCGTGATGCTAATCTTATATAAACTGTCCTTGAAAACAAAGTATTTGGAGTACCTTCAAATGTAGGCAAGCTCAATGTATATTTATATGTATATCCTAAATATCTTTTTTTCTAACAGATAACAGCAACAGTACTTAACTCTTCGTTGGCCTCACAAAAGAGTATGATATATGTGAAAAGCTTCCCGAAATTAGTGGTTCCCAAAAATGCGTATTTAAACACGTATACATATAGAATAATTCTCACAAGGATGAAAATACCTGCATCATAAATATTCCATGTTCTATATAAAAGCTGGAATGTTAAATGAAATTAGAAAATATATTACCCAATGTAAATAATTATGTGTTTAAGAATTTTAGTAATTTCGCGTATTCTCTTAGGATATTTAATCAAGTATGATATATACGTATACTCACACACATACACACACACACACTCTCTCTACCTTTCTTTCTCTCCCCCTCTCTCTCTCACGCAGACACACGCACTCACATACACATACACACACACGCGTGCTATAGACATTTCTATACATACATATACATGTACATATATATATATATATATATGTGTGCATAAACACCCATGTATATGTATGTGTGCGTTTATGTATACATAATAGATAAAAAGAAATAAATATAGAACGTTTTGCCTCATTCACACACACATGCATACACACACCTAGAAATTCGAATAGATATAATCTACTTGAAAGAAAAATGTATGAGAATAACATAAAAATTATTACTGTCGAATGCGTAAATTACGAATATGTAAATATACAATATAAAGCATAGAAATGTGTATAAATTAATATATAATAGTGTACAAGCACTCTCTATATGCATTTCTGTATGCATAAATATTAAAAATAAAAATAAATGTAAGTTTAATAAACACATAAATCTTGGAATTATAAATTTCTGTAATAACAAATGACAAGTGAAAAGTATGGAACTGTAAAATCATAAAAACTCGACTCCGCACCTATATACATACAGGTAGACGCATACAAACTTTATACATTTATACACAAACACACAGACATACACAGACATACACACACACATACACACACGCACACAGATACACACAAAAAACACTCGCATACATAGACATGTTGTTCGTGAATGTATGTGCTTCCAACATGTGTATGTATGCGGGTATATTTGTTTGCTGGTTGCAGTTCTTTGAACAGTTTCCTCACTATAAATAAGTTCTTTTTACAAATTCAGTAATATATACATCTATACTTATATGCGTAGACAGATGTACATATATAAAATCACAGACACACACGCATACACACACATGGATACACACACACATATATATGTATATATATGTATATATATATATATATATATATATATATATATATATATATATATATATATATATATATATATATATCAATGTATATAATTTATATTTAAATTGTATTTATATTTTAAATCACATTTCTTTTTTTTGTTTGAACGAGCTTTCCGTGTCGGACATCGGAATGATATTTGATCACTTGAAAGAGCGCTTGGTTGTTGTTTGGTGTCTTGAACGGGGTAGCTTAACTCATCGGCAGGTAGAAGCTCTTTAACCTTGGTTGGTAATCTACCTGGCAGAAGGAAATCTCCAAATAAAACCTGAGGTCTTGGAAGTT